>NC_066587.1:16112557-16200057 GCF_905475345.1 Vespula vulgaris
GCGTATTATTTATACTCACATGCATTCGATAATGAGAGTGAATGTGACACACAGAGAGAGAGAGAGAGAGAGAGAGAAAGAGAAAGAGAGAGGTAGAATAAGAGAGAGAGAGAGAGAGAGATAAAAAGAAAAATCAAGAAAAAACGAGAAGCAGAATGCACTGGTTTGCGTAGAATGAAAAACAGACGGAAAAAAGATAAAGAGAAAAATAAAAAAATAAAAGGAGATGAGATATGTCGTCCGCTAATTAACGGAAAGATGGACTGTGTATTAGTTAGTAAGTATTAATCTAATGGAATATGGCCGTGCGCGAGGCCAGCTCGATGTGACGGTTGTGTTGAGTGTGCGTGCTTCCCCTCCCTTCCTAACCCCTCTATCACCCCCACCAGCCTTATAGCATCTCTCCCTTCCTTTGTCACCAAGTTCATCGTTCCATTTTCTCATTAATCGTTCGTTCGTTCCCTTCTCCGCATCGTTGTACTCCTTACCCCTATTTTATCAATGCATTGTACAACGCATCTATACTTACATGGACAAATATGTAACTACGTAAGTACATACATACGTAAAGAGTCAAAAAAGTATCTTATTTCCAAATCAATCAATCAACTATACATTCCCTCTCACCTTCCTTTAAATTTTAAACAATATCATTGATATCATTCGAGAGATAAAGAAATAAAAGATACACACATATTTACTTTTCTCTTCGCTCTATTTCTTCATCTCGAGTATCTTGTCAATATCTCTCGTTTCTTATCTCTCTCTCTCTCTCTCTCTCTCTCTCTCTCTCTCTCGCATTCTCTCTCTCTCTCTCTCTCTCTCTCTCTCTCTCTTTCTCTCTTTCTCTCTCATAAATCGCTCATACATATATGTTTCCTCGCCGTTAAGAAAAGCGTCAACGTTTTCTCTCTTTCATCTCCCACTCCATTTTGGATCGCGTCGTGCTACTTAGCACACCTCTACCCCTTCCCCTCCCCCTTAAATCCATATCCATCCATTAATCCATCCAACCATCCATTCATCCAAATCTTTATTCCCCTTTATATTCTACCCAAATCAACACCAACAGCCTTCCTCTGTTCCTACCCTCGTCTATTATTCCTACTCCCCACTCCCACCCCCTTGTAATGCTTCAACGCCTCCGTCGTCATGTTGTTGTCACTCTTAATTATTGTAATATATAATGAATAACGATCACTGTTGAGTATTGTCTGATTGTAATACATTGATATTGAATTGATATGAATTGATAATCATTAATTAAAAAAAAAGAAAAAAAAAAAAGCGTAATATTAAACTCTGTGGATGTAGCTAATATCGGTGTGAGAGCGAAAGAGCGAGAGAATGTGGTGGTACGTATATATGTGTGTGTGTTTGTAAGAAAGAGAGAGAGAGAGAGAGAGAGAGCGAGAGGTAAAGTTTGAAAGAGAATAAAGAGAGAGAGTCGTATGTATTATAAAAAATACGAGCGACCATATATGAATGAATCGATCGCAATGGGCGACGTTTGACGAGCGTGATATATATATACATATATTATTTGTGTGTGTATATATATATAAATACATATATACATATAATACGTTCACTCTCGAAATCATGAAGAAGAAAAAAGAAAAGAACAGAAAATAAGAAAAAATGATAAAAAAAGCCGGCGTTACCTTCTCTTCGTAAGATTCAAAATGTCCGCCATAATAATAATAATAATGATGATAATGATGACGATGATAACGATAATGATGATGACGATGACGATATTATGATGATAATGATAATGATGATGATAATTATGATGACTGTTAGTCAGAGTAAGTATAGCGTCGTGCGAAAATGGCGAGTAAAAGAAAAATGTCGAAGCACAATTTTTTAATCGATTTGACCGAAAAGTTCACGCTACCAAAGTTACCCCCTTCTCCCGCTTCCCCAATAACGATTTCTTACCCACCCCCAGCCCCCGACAGACCCTTGACGTATTGTAATTTATATTATTTTTAATAAATGTATAATATGGACACCGATTTGTGTCTCTTCTCGGCAAACTCGTGACAATGCGATCGGACGAGATAAAAATGTTGGTGGAGATTGTCCGATGTTCTCCTTTGGATATATGCGTGTATGTTCAGCGTGTATGTTGTGTGTTGTGTGTCTGTGTGTTTGTGTCTCTGTGTATATGTTCGTTCGTGTATGTTCCTCGTGCGTGATATCAAGAAAGTGATAATGGGTGGGTGCGCGTCCTGTGCGTCAATTCAATGTGCAGTTGTTGTCCCGTGAAGGAAAAAATAATACATATATTATTGGATCGAAAAAAGAGTATTAATGGGAAGGGCAAGGTAATAATTAAAAAAATAAAAATTAAAAAAAAAAAAGAAAAGAAAGAGAGAGGAAGGAAAAAACATGGATAACCAAAAAAATCACTGACAAAAGAACAAACAGATTTGGATTAGATAAATGATCGTGACGGAAAGGTAAGAAAAAGTATATATGTATATGTGTATATACACATATATATATACATATACATATACACACGTACATATGTACTTATATAAACGAATGATTTAAAAAAAGACGCAGGAAATATTGGGGTAGTTCAGTGTCACGTGACAAACTGCTTAGAGAGAGGAGGAGTAAGAGAGAGATGGAGAGAGAGAGAGAGAGAGAAAAATAGAGAAATGAATTAAGACGTATGACAAAAATGGGGCAAGGCCAGACAGGGTAAAAATAAATAAAGAAAAGAAAACAAAACGAAACAAATAAAAATAAAAGAGCAAAATTAAAAAGAATTGTCGAGGTACGACGAGAACTGGCGAGAACGAATATTTTAATAATGGCGAACGAATAAGTCTCGAATAAAGACGCTGATAATATCGCGAGATTTACAAATGGAAAAAGACGATGAATTACTAATAAAAGGAATAGATAGATACAAAAAAAATAGAGATACACAGATAGAGAAAGAGAGAAGGAGAGAGAGAGAAAGAGAGAGAAATGGTATTAGTCGCAAAAGGAATATATTAATCGTGTTAACCCTTTACACTCGACAAATATGGCGTCTATATAAAATAATAAAATATCTATATAATAACGATGAATCATCTAACGTCGTTTAATTTCAACGATCATATTATTTTTTATATCATTTACATATCACTGTCTTATTATTATCAATTGATAATTGATTCGCGTGATAATTAAGTGTAAAGGTTTAATATCGGAATTGTTTTAATATTATTTTTACAATTTTCTTCGAATCATGACGAAAACGTAAGCAAGAAAAAAAGAGAAAAAGAAAGAAAGAGAAAGGGAAGAAGAAGGGGAAAATTCAAATCATGCTTTAATCCCTTAGCTCGTTCTCAATCATTATCGTTACCCCGTGAAATATCATGAGTATATCTGTAAAGATGATGGGGCGGAAGAAGAAAGAGATGGAGGTGGGGATTCGTGAAGGGGAGGATTAAGAGGGGGAGAATTGAAAAAAGAAAAAAAAAGAAGAAGAAGAAGAAGAAGGGCGTATATCTTCCCTCGCGCACACGTCGACTTCAAAATGGTACTAATATATACCCAAAGTGCCTCTGGTAGATTTTTGGGCATAAGCTTTTGACTAATAAAGACTACATAGCGTTTTATCTTATAAATAAAGGAGAGAACAGGGGAAAAAAGATAAAAGAGAAAATGTAGGGAAGATGATTGAGAAGAAGGAGAAGGTCAAAAAGTTGAGAGAAAGAGAGAGATAAGGGAAAAAAGAAGAAGAGAACCAAAAGGAAAGAAAAAAAGATGGCGGATAGCGTCTAACCGAATAAAAAGAGATGAAAGATGAACGATAAAAGGGGAACGAACGAATATTAAAGAATTTTATTGAAGGAAGAGTTTAAACGCTACGTACATACATACATTACATGCATACATATGTATTGCACGTAAGTAGTACATACATATTGTACGTAAAGTCAGACACTTTTTATATAGACATAACGTATTATAGTCGGTAGTATAGTTTCTATGTCGAAAAATGTCTCTGTCTGTTGCCCTGAGCGTCTTTCCCAGATGGTGATGGTACTATACGATATAACCGGGATGTATGAATCCTTTTCAAAAAAAAAAGAAAAAAAGAGACAAAAAAAAGAGAAAAAAAGATAAAAAAAAAGAGAGAAAGAAAAGAAAAAAAAAACGCCGTTTATCTTGACGAATAGAGGACGCCCTCTAACCCCTCCCCTTCTCTCGAGACCATCAAACTCTTCGATCTTTCTTGTAATAATTACGGCATCGCGTTTTTGTATCATCTCCTCGATGACATTATCCATTTCGATTCTTTCTCTTTCTCTCTCTCTCTCTCTCTCTCTCTATCTATCTCTCTCTCTCTCTTTCTGTTTTACCTCGCATTATATCATTTGTATCACGTGACACACCCTTTCTTTCGTCACTTTCTATTCTTACTCCCTTCTATCCGAGCCCTTTTTCCAACAATTTATTAAAATTCCCAGTCCCAGATTGGCACGTTTTTGGCTAAATAAAATATTATCATTGTATCATCGATGGTTCCTCGTTAATTATGAAATGTACGGATCCCCACACTTTGTAAGAGTTAAGGAGATCTGTCGGTGTGTATGTATAATATATGAACGTGTGCGTGTGCGTGTCTGGGTATATATCGCCGTATCATTCTATACGTGTGGCTTTGCCGTCGACATCACTCTAGACTTACACACTTCTACCTTCTACCCCATCAACCATCCCTTATCCTCACCAATCAACCATTCCATCATTTTCCACAATATTTGGGATGACGACGGTTCAACTACCCCGCGTGTGTTGGTTGTGTTGCGTGTGAAATTTTATGCCGATGCGAATGCACGAATTGAATTTACAAATGTGTGCGCCTATCCGAGTGTTTTCGGTGTTTCTTAATGTGTGTACGCCTGTGTTGTATATCTGTGAAATCTATATCCTTTCTTCTCTATCTCTATTTCTCTCTCTCTCTCTCTCTCTTTCTCTCTTTATATATATATATATATATATATATATATATATATATATATATATATTATTTCTCTTTGACTACTCTTATTTGTCCTTGAAAAATCTATTTCTGCGAATATGCAGAGATCAGAGGAAAGAAAAAGAAAAATAAGGAACGAATTGATTGTATCGATGATTAAGGTGAAAGAGAGAGAAAGAGAGAGAGAAAGAGAGAGAAGTAAGAAAAGAGAAAGAGATAGAGAATAGAATAGGATACAGAAAAATGATGAAAGAGAATCGTACGAATGTTTTTAGACTGTGCAAGACTGAGAGAGACAGCGGAGGGAGGACAATGATCGCATCCATGGTCCGCTCCCTCGTCGCTCATTTTTACGTCATAAACATTAATTACGATTATACATATTGAGAAAAGCAAGAGGAAGAAAAAAAAAAGAAAGAAAGAAAGAGAGAAAGGAAAGGAAAGGAAAGGAAAAGAAAAGAACGCATCCAACAAGAAGAACACGAGATTACGTTACGTTTATAATAGTCATGTTCCTTTTCCGATCGATAATTATTAAAAATAATAAATCTCTATATCAATCCTTGCTACAATATTATTTTGTACTTGTTTTTTTATTAATATCTTAATATATTATATAAATATATTATAAATAATGCCGTTTTTAAGTTATCCGACTTTTATTATTATTATTATTAATTATTATTTTTATTATTATTATTATTATTATTATTATTATTTTTGTATAAATGTGTGATTAATAGTACGAATAGTGTAATAATTTTGTATGTTTATTGAACCAAAAATAAATATTATTGATAAAGAAAAAAAAAATGGCGCAGAGCGAGAGCTTTCGATTTTCTTTTTTTCGTTCTTTAATCTTTGTGGAAACGCGCACACACGCCCGCCCACGCCCACAGAAATCAAAATTCGATAGATGAGATAAAATACATATAATTTCAATTTTCCGTTTCCTTGTTCAACGGTTTATCTACTTCTTCGTCCGTTGTTGCCGTCGTCAAATTATCAAAATCGCGCGATGATCGTTCGTTATTACGTCGAAGACTCCGTGGACCAACTGTGCTCAATACAACGGGTAAAAGAAATAAACCGTGCCAAAGACCAAATAATATTACCAAGAAGAATATTTTGAAAAATGCACGAAACACATAGGCGTCCGAAAAAGCCAACATCGAGAGTGCTAACAAAGTTGATCCTGCACCATAGGCTACAGCAGCTCCGATGTGTTTAACTGCGATCAATGCTCTTATCTTACGATCTTGATCCTTTTTCTTTTCCTGTGACGATGCATTTAGAAAAGCATGTGCTATGTGTGCCGCATAATCTACGCTCAAACCAACCGCTAACTCGAGACCTGTTTAAAATGTTAAGAAACGAACGGAATTCAAGTACTCGTCAATTCAATGTATAAATTCAATGAAAAATGCAACGAAGGATTAATAGGTGACTCTCACCTATGCAAGAGACTATGTCGATCGTCAAACCCCAAAAATACATGAATCCACATACATTGAGTAGCGTTAAAAGTACACACAACAAAATCCAAAAACATGTTTGTGGTTCTGCTATCAATATCGCTGTAGTAGCCATTACACATATCAGTGCTAAAATAATATTCCGTAGGACTTCCTGCGCGATTAATTTATCGGTCACCCATGTGCTAAACATTTTACTCCAAATCGTAACGAATCCATCGATTCCAGTTTCTCTTGCTATTTTTTTAGTATCATCCATCGCTGGGATCCATTCGTGTGGGCCGGAAAATTTCCTAAAGAAAAATTCTATAGTAGCGATTAAAATTGGTGGCGCGTTTTCCCCACATTTGAGTTTTCCGTTGAAACGAAAATTCATTTGATATTTTCCACCCGCTCGACTGAAGAGAAATTTCGATAAATATCGTTGAAAATCTTCCTGTTTTATATCGTCCTTCGTTAAATCTAAAAAAAAAAAAAGAAATGTTTATCGCAACTATCATATTTGAGAAAATCGTTGTAAAAAGAAAAGAAATAATTAAAAATTAAATATTCTTCAGACTTACCTGCTTGATAAAATTTCTTAACGAAATTTGCAAAATGATCTGGCCAAGATTCGATTTTCTCCACTGATGATAAATTCTTCAAGTTAGACGTTAGCGTCATTATCTTAGAAAATTCAGATGGATAATCGATGTTACCGATAAATACGTAAGCACTGTGACCCTTTTGCGAAAAATATTGATGTCTCACGGCAATATAATCGTTTAAATGTGTGCCCTTTGGTAAAAACCATATTGGATCAAACCATTGTTCCAATCGATACGAACCAACAGAACCCGCTGATGCTGTTATTATCGTGATCAATATTATAATAAATTTGCCAGGTAAAGTCAAAACGATCTTTGAATACAAACGATCTATTAATTTCGTGGATAATGCTTTGTTGGGATCGACAATTTTCGTAACATGATTTTCATGAACAATACACGGTATTATACCGTTCCTTTTTTCTTCGATTCGTTTTGCATCCAAGGTAAAAAAAGCAACGAAGAATGTAATTTGCAATAAAAACGTTACGAGAACTCCGACCGCTGCATAGATGCAAAATGATTGAAGCGACGGTAATATCTGAAAGTTAAATGATATTTAAATGTTATATCGATTTATTGTTAAATCGTTATAACATTAAAATATGATTATTATGTAATTAAAATGTAAGTATATTAAAAAAGTATTAAATACGTACCGTTGACGCACCGATAATAAATGCTACGACATCGGTAAACGATGTTATGCAAATGGCAGAACCCGCGTGACCCAACGTAAGACCTATCCTTTCATGTAATATTTTTTTTCTGTTTTCTTCGAACGAATGTATTTGCTCCCAAGACGCCATCATTACGAATAAATCGTCTACTCCAAGGCCCAGTAGCATAAATGGTAAGGACGTATGTACTGGACCGTAAGGAATTCCAATTACGGAACATATACCTATGGATATTATGAAGGCACCGCCAACGCAAAGTAATCCAGTTGCGGTTAGACAAAACTATTTAAAAATAAAATATAGAAATAGTATACACACACACACACACACATATATATATACTATTTTTATAAATACTTCTTATAAGTAACAATTTACAGAAGCATCATAATTACCCTCCATTCTACCCAGTTGAAATTAGAAAGAATGAATTGAACGTAAAAAAACATCAACAATATTCCTATCGCTAATTTGTCTATATCTTGAAACAAGGTCGACGAACTGATGTCTCCAAAACTTCTACCTGCTTCGTAAAATAAACCCAATGTTTCATTCGGATAATTATCCTTGTTCCAATTTTTCAATTCTGTGGAAGCTTCTTCTAAAGTACGCAGAAATCCCAATTCCCATTTCAATGCTTCTTCTGTTGCCTGAATAAATTATCATTGAGAATGATTATCTCTCTACTTACACTTTATTATTAATTTCTTACAACCAGTAATAAAGTAGAGATTGTAAGTTACGAATGAATATGCATATCTGATATATAATTTTATGTAATCGTAGTTTTTATGTGCAAAGTACTAAAAAATTTATTCTAATCACCTCTCGACTCATTGCTGGTTTGTAGCTTTTTTATTTTACTATTTTCAGCTGAATATACTGTAATATGGTATTGGATGATTGAATGAATTAATTATTAAAATAATATAGTGTTGTTTAAACGATTAATAATAAAAAAGATTAAGTAACTTTTTCAAACAATCATTGGAATTTCATTGTTAAGCTTATCTTCTTGAAAAATGTTTTTCGCATTTTAAATACATAATACAATATAATCAAGTGAGCCCCAAAATAAATAATTCTTTTCAAAGAATGTTTCCTTTAGATTACCATTATTGTAATTAAAAGTATATTGCTGTAAAACAGATATTTCATGTGAAATATTATTTATCTAGGAATATTTTACAAAACATGAAAATATACTATACTTCTTTCTATTACACAGATACAAAAATGCAACATACATATGTTAAAAATTTAATAGAGACTTACCTTACCCAATCAGCTGTTCCAGCATCATTTCCAAATGTATCCATGTCTATATTGGAAAAATTCACGCGCACCATGAACTGTGTTTTGATTGCTTTGGCTGACACGATTCTGCCATTTTCGTCTCTCGTAATTTCGCCTAAGAGATCAGTGAAATTCATAGGATGACCAAGCGTAGGACTGACTTTAATAGTATTTATCTTCGTAATGATATCTTGTTTGGTTTGTTTCTCAATCTGATCGCTGTCATATTCCCAAATATCAAGAATACTATGTACAAAGCAAGCTCTTGGTAAACTTTCATATATACTACAATATAATTTAGTATCTGCGTGAACCGCTGGTTCGAATTCTGTTTCATTTAATTTTACGGCAGGTTCTTCTTCAAAAAAATCATCTTCCAAAGGATCTGTACTCCTTGTCTTTCGAATATGAGATGTTATAGAAGGTACTCTATCAACAAGACAAAACAATTATTATTGTTCACAACTTTTTTGATACATGTATATAATTACTTACTTTAAGCACACATCTGTCCATGAAATGAATGTACGTTTACCAGGAACCTCGATCAATATCACTTGTTTTGTAATTTCATTCAACTGAAACAAATGCCAATGTATGAATATTTTAAATAATACAAAAAAGTTATTTAAAATTCATAGAAAATATATTGATACCTTGGCGAGTATTTCTGGCTGCAGAACATCATCTCCTGTCAAAATTATATTCTGTACTCTTTGTCCTTCTCCGAAATTAGACAAAAACCATTCTGTGTCATGTACAAAGTCAGAGTTGGGAGGAATCCAAAGTTTTAATGGACTTTTTTCTTGTCGAAACCAATATAATCCACCAAGACAAAATAAGATAATCATAACGCTTCCTATTAACCATCTCTGTGGTCTTAGAGCTATTCTTGATCCTAAACTAAAAGAAGCGCAAATAAAATAATGTTTCAGTTGTGTACTCATCATTCATTCTAACCAGGCTTTGTAATACTACATTGTGCTATGAATACTCAATGAGCTTTGAACTTACACATAAAAAAACCGCTCTACTCTTTCCGATATACGTTCTGGTATGCGATGCATGATACTCCTAAAAGATCTTCTTTTAGCAGTTCTTTTTTGTATCTCCATTTTATTTGTTAGACGTAAAAATTTGAATCGTAATAGATTATCTTCCTTTATAGATACTATAGCTTGGATTTACATATTAAACTGGTAAGAGCATCGATGATCTAATACTAATATATGACAAAAAGAATATCACACAATGGTAACGTCAGAGGTATATCACATAAAGGGGACTTGCGGACTTTACTCTTATTAATTCACACTATCATAACCTCTACATATAAACTAACATAGAAAACAATTTATACCGTATACATAATCAATAAAATCATTGATTCCAATCACGATATTAAAACCGCGATAAGATTCCATTAGAAATATGTATTTGCAAAATTTTTATAGAACTCTTTATTACTCAATGCTATTTTAGAAATAAGAATATATAAATCAAAGAGACAGTTGTAAATGATTCCAAATAAATGTTTACAAATATATAATTCAAAACACGTTTGATACCGGCAATCAATCAACAAATCAAACATTATCTCTTTCTCTCTCTCTTTCTTTCTTTCTTTCTCTCTCTCTCTCTCTCTCTCTCTCTTTCTCTTTATCTATCGAATATCGATAAGCTATTCACTCGCACGCACGTAATAAAATAAAATCAAAAATATATAAGAACTTACTTGATGAATACACATTTATATAATGTTCTCTATTGTCGCAACATTTTATTTAAAATTAGATCAGTAACGTTCGCACCGTGATATAAAACTTTTACAGTGCATAGAATAGCAACTGTAGTATAGCGTTTGATGACTTTTAATGAATGCCTTTTCGATGAAATATGACGTTACAGTGCACTTCTCAACGACTGTTCTTTTAATACACACGTCAGTTTAGAATCGATTCCTAGTAATCTTTATTCCGTTTCTTTCGATCGAGCAATCGAAATAAAAAAAACTTGATTTAAAGGCATGGCGATAATAATCAATAAGAAATTTCTTTTTTCCTTTTTTTTTTTTTTTTTATATACCGATCGAAGCATATGAATTTCTTCTGAAGTAAGATTCATATACTATAAAAATATTAAATTTAAACATAAAAAATATAAATATATATATATATACACATATATATAAATAGAAATAAATTATTTTCAAATAATTTCCTTACAAATTCCTTTGTGCTTTTATTATCGATTTTTTTTTCCAACATGGATGAAAATAAGATTTAAAATATATATCGCCTATATATATATGTATATATATATATATGTATAGACGTGATAATAGGATGTAAATTAAAATAGAAAATCTATACAGAAGATATATATGAAAATTATATACAAAAAATATTTATATATATATATATGTGTGCATATATATATATTCAGGCACTTATAAAAAATAAGAAAAAATAAATTATTTAACAATACAACAACTATGCTGTTTCAACTATAATTTTATTAAGAATAAACTAATAAAAAAATTGGTATACAAATTGTCACTGCACGAATGCGATATGACTCAGATGGGTGATATTATTACATTAAATTATCTTACAATTGTTAGTCATCGAGAGAAAGAGATCAGAAAGAAAGAGATAGAAAGAAAGATACAGACAGAGCATGCGTCGCTGAAAACATCATACGATTCATAAAGAACCTAATGAAAGAAGTATAGAATTTTTAAATGATATGTAAATATCGTACCATACAAGATAGACAAATGTACACCAAAATGGCGATACAACAGGCATGGGAAATGATTTGACAAAAATTAGGTGCCTCGATTACTTCTAAATGTATTAAAGTCGATAACATATTACTGATAGCAAACATTAGCATGATCGTTCTCGCTGGAAAAAAACATGGCGAAGTATTCAACCAAATCGGTACGATCAAGAGGTAAGGTAAAACGATCGCTAGATCATTGTAATGAGCACTCCTGATACGATCCACTGCCGGATGTCCACCACCGTTTGGGCATATGATCACTTGACTTCCTTTCATCCACATTCTATCCTCTTCGCTATGTATCACCTGTTATCAAATAATAATATCTTACTTGTATACAATTATATATATTTATATAAACAAAAAAATAAAATCTATAAATAATAATCGTATTAACTTAATTAGTATCTTATCGAAATGTTAAGAAGTATATATATATACATAAGTAGGGTAATGAACTTTCTAGACATCGAAGATCATGTTAACTGAAACTAAACGTGTTGTTAATTGAATTTATACGGATTTGTGAAAATTTAAAAATACATTTATGAACTTTTACCTTTGTCGACGGAACGATTATTTTGAAACTAGTATCATATTAGAGATTATTCTTAATTCACAAATAAAAATATAATAAAATATAAAATTAAAATAAATCAGATTTACATGTAGAAAAATAATTAAATAAAAGTATTTAAATATATATTGAAAAGATCATATATAATATTGTATATAAAAAAAATTAACATTTTTAACTAATCAAAATCGTCCATATTACATATATATATATGTGTGTGTGTGTGTGTATGTATTATATTTTTCATATAAAATATAATATAAAATATGATATAAATAATTCTATAATTATATTATATACAAAAAAATATATATATAAAAGAATATCAATTACTTAAAAATATTGTCCAGATTAATTACAAGGTCGTTAATCATAGGGAAGTTTTAAAAGAACTTTCTTTTATTCGTAGAAAGATCTTACCTGTTTGGCAACACGAACTCGTCCTGTGATCCAAGTCAAGGACATCATCTTCAAAATAAGAACGCTAGCCCACCATGCGTATATCGTCCAAAGTTTCTCTCCTTGTTCCTCTTCGATTGGATTCGCGTTATATAGCATCGTGTTTCATGCACGCAAAAGAAAGAGAGAAGAAAGAGAAAGGGAAGAAGACAGACAGATAGGATCCTCTTTCTCCTTACGTTTTCACTTCAAGCCGAATGACGACGAACTGTTGAACTCCACGGGAGACGATCTAGTTGCGAGGAGAAACCTCGCTCAGATTCTATTTGAGAGTCAAATGACAACCGATTATCCGACTGGCTAACTCCTTCTGTGTTTGAAATCGATTTTCTAAGAAACAGGTACACATATTAAAGTTAACACACTTTTGAATAGATCTGTAAATCTATAGGTATGTTTAAGATTTATCATATCTTATAACATATTATTGATACTGGCTCTATTGTGTTTAAAAAAAAAAAAAAAAAAGTAATAATATATTTTTACCGACAGTATATTTATAATTAAAGTAGTTATTGAAATTATTAAAAATTCTGAACAAAATTATTAATATCACAAATTAAGCAAATAAGATACGGATGTATTAAAGATGAACATACTTTTGTATAGATCTATAGATCTACAAGTATTATTTAAAATCTATCATACCTTATAATAGATTGTCGTGACTGATTATTATATCCAAAATAGATATATATATATATATATATGTGCGCGCGTGTGTATATATATATATATATAATGTTTGAAATTTATAGATATATTTAACACATTATTGACCGTTTATTAATTGCAAAAAGTATTGTGTTTCACCGACTATACTCATAATCGAATTAAAATTATTATAAAAATAATATTAAAAATTTGTTTAAATTGATATTATATCAAAATTAAGTAGAACCACTATCCAAGACGATAAAAAATAATTATAATAACGATTTATATAATTTTATACTTTAATAATTATATAAGTTACATGCATGCATTGTAACCTGTCAATAATGTGTTAATACCAATTTTAATTTTCTTAGAAAATTTAATAAAATTTTTTTAACACTACGTTAAAATCAAAATAAAATCTTCGACAGACATTACATTTTTATTCTGACAATTGGATTGATAAATACAGCTTACATTCTTTTTTGTTTTTTTTTTCCATAATTTTCATTGGCCGTTCGTTCAAGTATTCGAGAATAATAACGTGAATTAAATAACGTGATTTTTTTTTTTTGGTTTGTTTTTGTTTTCGTTTTCTTCAATATACACAAAATCCGATCAGAACATGATCAGGATTATCACACGATTAAATCTCAACCAAGGATAAATTATTTCACAAAGGTTGCGATTAATGATTTAAAACTTATTGCTGTACAACGTTATCTCGATATCAACGATATTGTTGCTAACGAAGAGATTTTTTCTTCGATAGAATACGATGAAGATAATCCTGTGATTTCGAGATTATAACGGACGTTTGAAATTTCTTGATATGTATACCTTAAAACATATCATAAACGCCACTGAGCGATATTACTTTTCTTGATGTTCGATTGTATAGAAACATCTATTAGATTATTTCCAAGGAAGAAATCGGTAGCTACGATGTTCGTTTCCTTCCACCATTTCTCTTGAAATCTCACCGTCAGATTTCTATTTACTGCGTCGGCCATTTGTCGTAATCCACCGGACGGTTTGAAGATAATATCCAATGGATACGGTGTCAGTTCTGCCATGACAGCCCACAATGGATTTGGACTATTCCTAGATCTTTTAGGACCCATTATCACATCGTCCAAATATTTGAATAAACCTTCCACTGTTTGCTGATTACCCCAGGCTTGAGACAAAGACGGCCAGAGCCATTCGTAACCTGATAATATTCAAGACAATCAAACCCTTTTATTGATACCTAATTCAAATTGACATATAACAAACGATTCATGTCTAATTACTAACGGTATTACCATTCACCGTATGTTTGTCACCATAGCAAATGATCAATCGTCCACCACCGGTCCAAATATCATTGAGAGTTGGTCCAAGACCAACGACACCTCTATCAGGTTTCAAAATCAAGTCACCAAATTCTCGATGTAAAATCGTTGCCAATCTACGATGTCTACTCGGTCTACCCTCAAAACCAACCGGAAATCTAAGATATAAGATAGATCACTTTGTTAATATCATATCGATAGAGATCAAACGATATTGTATTCCTCGATATCTTCACCTGTGAAAATCCATGATAACGACCTCTCCCCTGGCAACGTCTAGAAAGTTACGAACGTCCTTGATGATCGCCGAAAGCGGTGTGATTCTTATTACATCGTGATTCACCCAAAACCTGTTGATGCTGTTACTTTCCTCACCGGGTGCTGTAGCGTTTGGTCTGGAAGGATAATAACCAACTCTGATATCGAGATAACGTATGCCATGTACCAATTGTGTCCAAACGTTGCGATCCTGAGTTAGCAAATAACGTTGGAAAACGTCTCTTCTAGTCAAATCACCGTGTTTGTAACAACCTGAGTTGTGTGTCCCGGGTATCATCAGGCTGCCGATTGGTAATCTTCCAAGTTGTCTTCTTCGTTTTTATAAAAATAATAATGCACATATGAGAATATGAATTAATGATTAATCGATATATATATACAATGATATATATATGTACCTCAAGTCATACATCCAAGTTGGCCAAATTCGTAAACAAGAGCTCATGAAGAGATTACCATCCTTGTAAAGAGCAACGTGATATTTCAAGCAATGTGGACCAGGAAGTGTAGCACCATCTCGAGTATCCCATCCACCTGGTAATGGAGGTCGACCTACCGTAATATTGGTCCGATAATATCCTCTTGGATGTTCCAACGGGGACAAGATCAATTTAGGTCTGATGGTTTTGTCTGGAAAATAATAGTGACCGTGATCGCGTCGACCGTGATATCATACGTCTGATTCGCTCATTCGGAATAAAAAGAAGAAGAGAAAGAAAGATGCAATGAAAAAAGAGAAAAATAATTGATTCTAGAATATCTCATTGATTTTTAGTTCGTGAAAATAAACATATAAAGAAATAAGTAAATAAGCAATTGATCATGTTATGTCGTACAATGTGCAAAAGAAGCAAACAAAACTTATTACTATGCACTGGGTCAGCAGTGAACACCTTGATGGTATCTGGGTATTCTGTACTCGTAGGACAGTCCAGTTCCCAATTAACTTCTAATTCGGCATCGACGACTTTATCACTGGCAGCGATTGGTCTCCATAAGGAGGAGACCGTCAACCATACCTTCCCACATTGTGCTGCCAAAGCTACAATAAGAACTATCGTTTCAAAATATTCTTAAAAAATTTCGAATGATCGAAATGATTATAACGTGTCCCGTACGAATTAATTATCTCTGCCAATATTAATTTTAACAGGCTACATCCGCCACATATTCAAACTGTTTTTCAATTAACACATTTCATAAATAGTTTCTACCGAGTTTTATAAACAAAATATTGCAATCATATCATGAAGAAATTTGACTTAACTTAACTTGTTTTAAAACGAATCAATGTAACTGAGAAAGTGTTGAAATAAATAATATCAGACGAACTTGGGCAAATAAAATAAAGATCAGCGAATGATTTGACTTACCTATATCGCAGCATGCGTAAAGAAGCAAGAGAATGGTTCCTTTGATCATGATCGAGATTAATAGAATCCTCTTATCGATCACTCCAATTATATCTATCTAAATTAAATTCCCTTCGAAGTAATTCCTCTTTATTGTTGTTGATGTCGATGTCAAAGGTTCGACGACGTCGTAATACAACAAATCCTACGTTTTCTCTGTTTTCAATCTTTTTCGTCCCTCGAACTGAAAGTTCTCGAGACCGTATTCGAATCTTCAGGACATGGATCTTGAAATTTAATTTTATATTGAAACAAGTCTCCGTTTGTTTAAGTCTCAGTTTCAATCACTCGTTCAACATCGAGATCATCGAGAAACTTCAACGAAAGACGTTGTTGACGTTCCACCAGAGGTGTCCCGATTAAAAAAGGTTCAGAGAAATAAAGTGATCGAGGGACAACCCCAGACGACTCTGAACGAACACACCAACGTCGCTCGGTCAAGCTCGGACGTGCTCAGCTCTAGTTTAATATAGAACCCATTGGTTCGCTTGTAAAACGTTCGAGCACATTGTACCATCCTTCCATCACTTCCTCGGACACGTCAATTTGTTCAAAAAGGGGGGAACCGTGTTTTACCTACGTCTCTCTCTCTCTCTCCCTTACTCTCTTGAACCATTTTGTCGCTCCTCTTGGACTCTCTATCGACAACGTGTAGAACCAAGGGGTCAGACTCGGCCACCTAACATTAAACACCCCATTTCCTGCGTATCTTCAGAAGATAGATAGATGGATAGACAGAGAGAGAGAGAGAGAGAGAGACTCATACTGAACGACGATGGAAGGGCGATGATAAGGTTCCTGAGCATGCTGAGGGTGTTGGGGGAATGATTTTAATTTTACATTGAATTAAACACCCTCGCGTGTAGTCCGCGTGTCAGAAATATATCATGAGAGCGTTGTAGATTACCAGATCATATTTCCAGCAAGTAGAGATATATTCATATATGTGTATATATCATATAGGATATATACATATACATACATATATATATATGTATATACATGCAATATACATCCCTATTATATACCATGTATGTTATAATCGAGGACGTTTTATGTAATAGATCTTCTAACTCTTCTTCTCAAAATTAAGATAATTATCTTAATTTGATGATGGCACTTCTTTTTCTTCCTTTTCTTCCAGTTCGATCATCCTCCTCTTTCTTTCTTCTCTCTTTATCTAATTGTGTAAATTTCAAATGAATTAGTCTAAAGTAAAACGTACGCTTTTTTAAAAAATACACATAGAGTTAGTTAGAAATTTATTTGGATAAAATTTGTATGCAGAGGACAAATATCATATCTTCCTATATATAAATACATTATCGTAAGATCTGTGTTGGAAATTCCAAAAATCTATGTCACTTTTTTTCTTCCGGTTTGTTTTTTTTTTTATCGTTATGATAAAATTATGCTTGTTAAACGACGCTTATAATACAATGATACTGATTTTTATTATTGTTGCATTAATTATCTGCAGAAAATTATGAGGGATTATAAAAAGTGACAAACATTTTTCGAAATACATTCAAATCCTTACGTACATATATATATATATATATATATATATATATATATATATATATATATATATACATACATATATATATACACATCTAATACCACCAAGTAATTAATGTTATTTATTTATCCTAACTTTTGGTTATTGTGCTCGAAGTACGCGAGAAATGAAACAATTAAAAATAATTGTACTTATAGTAATGAAAGTAGAGTTCCTTAATACAAAATATTCTGTAAAATTAAAGGCAACAAAAACATTGTGGTCAAAAAAAAAAAAAGTAAAAGAAAAAAGAATCAGATTACCCAACAACGGTCGGATTGATGATTTTAATGAGTCAACAGTGATCAAAATAATGTAAACTAGTATCGAATCAAGAAAAACATTATTTTCTGATATTGAGAAAAATTGAAAGTTCCAAATTGACATTCGTATGAGCCTGTAATTATGACAGTGTTTCTAAATCATATATTTCTCATATTGAGATGCATACGTATTTTAATGTATTTAAATTATAATAATTAAAAATTATTTTTCTATAATGACAATAAACACAGGAGAAAGTAAATATATTTATTTTTTAAATAGACAATTGTTTGCATGTAAATTAAAAAATTTAAGAATAGAGTCTGTGTGTAACCAAAATATATCTCAATATCTCATATGACTTGGATCACTTTCATAATTACCAGACCAGTCAGTATTAAAAAATTTATGAAAATTAATATTCCTTGAATTTAATCGAAATGACGATAATTATGAATATAATATAATATTAATAATCCCAAACATTTGAATAGAAAGAAGAAAAAAAAAAGAAAAAAAAAAATAACGAATACGTTTAGGTACGATTAATATTTTTGATTTTTATTATTAACATAAATGATATTATATATATATATAAATTTGCTTACAATTACATGAAATTAATATTCCAATTTACAAGTGAAAAAAACCGACTCAATGGAATCATTATAAATACGTTTCTTGTTATTAACACAGTTGACTCTTTATTATCGTACGATAACCGTAATTTTCACGAACAGTGTACAATTTCATTTTTACTCCGAATATATATTGAATGATAGTGCATAGAAATGCGCGTGTGTATGTGTATGTGCGTGTTGTTGTTGTTGTTATTGTTATTACAAACATTTTTGTACACTGTAATTAAAGATAAATAGCAAAATCTACTTTTTCATTATTACACAGTAGGAAATAGATATAAAAGCACAAAACATCGAAGTGTAACATCATTTCATAAGACTAGCTTCAAGAAACATAGAAGAAATAATAATAATTCCATTAGGAGTTAGGATTTATAAAAAAAAAAGGGAAAAGAAAAAAAATAATAAAAAAAAATATATATATATATAAAGAATTGTGATATGATAACAGTGACCAAAGAGTTATGGAAAAAAGATATATAATATGTGTATGAATAGAGAGTAAATAATAATAATAATAATAATAATAATAATAATAATAATAATAATAATAATATAATAATAATAATAATAATATACTTTGATTTGTTGAACATTATATTATACAATGTCCCTCATTTTAATCTGGTGGACACATACATTTTCGTACGTATTATTATTATCCTGTTTATCTGAAACAACTTTATAATCAGCTTAGAAATTTATCGAGCCCTATGGCATATTATTTACGACGTAGTCTTACTTCCTTTTGTTATTTATTTATTAATTTTTTTTTTTCTGTATGTGTCTGTGTCTGTGTGTTAATAATATAATTGATTGATATTTAGATAATGCTTGCTGCATAAAATATCGTTATTTTATATAAGCATTTGAAGAAAATCATTTGTCATAAGAGAGATGCTTATTTTAATAAATGTAATTCATTACGTTCACATAAGGCGACATCTTTCTTGACTTGGTGGGTCATCCTGAAACACAAAATAGATTACTTCAATGTTAAAAGATATTTTCAAAATAATGAAAAATTGAAGTTTTCTTTGCCATCACAGCCCAACATACTTAATGACCTAACAGAACTGTTTCTCCTCGTTTTTCATTAGTCACAAAAAAAAAGACAAGCATACATTAATCTCTTTTTATTTAAATATATATATATATATTCTTTCTTTATCTTTATTTACTTTATTTGCGATTATAAAGTATAGAAAAAAAAAGAAAGAAAAAAAAACACTTATTTCGTATTATTATTAAATTAATAATCGATAATGTAATTTATATATATAAATATCGAATATATTATTATTGAATTGAGAAAAAGCTTCCCGTATAAATAATCTATAACTATATAACTATAAGTATTTCTAAAGACAATGTGGTTAACTATGAGAATGTGAATGTTTCCGCTCGTCAAACATATTATTTTCATAAACGCATATGATGTTTTAGTTATAAAAGCGTGAGTATAAAGGCATAATATAGGTGTGCTGCATGAAGACCAACAAAGTAATAAGCCAAATAATCGTAGTATGATGAGAGTGCAGAAGATATTAATATCGTTGACAAGTAGCTGAACGATCGTACATCCGATTGGTTGAAATCAACTTACATAAGATGCCCATCAGAGTTCATGTGCCCAGGCACTTAATATGGGTAGAGATATCTTCTCTATGAAAACAAGAAGCGAGTGTCGGTAAAATGCGCAACACCCTCGTAAACAAATTCGATAATAATATAACTATATATGCAATTACATGATATATTTTCTACGATTATATACTTAATGTATGTATGATATAAATATATTTGGAACACTTTTATTATAATAAAATATTTTCCATGTATATGTAAAATATATATATTAAATATTATAGGGTGGGCCAAAAATTCATAGACGGATCAAAAGTTCTTAGGTGATGTTAAAAATCAATTATTTCTCATCGCAAACTTTTTGAGAGCTTAATATTTTTTTCACTCCTTTTTCTTTCTTTTTTTTTTTCCTTTTCAAATTGTAAAAGCAAGCATAGGAACTGTTTTGCAATCTGAAAAAGAATTAGCTTAAAAAGTCTCGAGAAAGATGATTAATTGATTTTTAAGATCGCCAAAAAACTTCGAATCTACCATCTATAAAATAATATTTAATCTTCGACGGTCTAAAGATAGAATAAATAGTTGAAACTTCTTCGTCTTTATCTATAAAAGTTTTTAACAAGCTACTGTCAATATAGCCACATTGTCTTCTTCTCTCTTTTTTATTATTGTTTTTGGACGTCACTAGTTTGTATACAAACAAATGATCTAAAAAAAGTTTGTCCAAACTGTTTTTTTTTTTACTTGTTGACTGTTTTGTTCGTCTTTTTTTGTTTTTTTTTTATTTTTTTATTTTTGTCCTACTAAAAATTAGAATATTGATTCTTGACATCACACTCGTTCCAGTAAAAATATACGAAAGTGATAAGAGCTACTTGATCCTACGTGAATAATTTGTTTTAATGATAAGTTAATGTTGATTAACTTAGTTTAAAAAAAAATAAATAAATAAATAAATGAAAAAAGTAAGAAAAAAAAATGAAAGAAAAATTAGAAAGATATATGTAGTGTGTATATATATATATATGAACTTATCTGATATCACATATTCTCGAGATATTAATTCATACCTGCTGATGATAAAGATCTTCCGCAGGTCGGAATCCTAAACTTTCTCTATGTCGCGATACAGATGTGGACAATTGTTGTCTTTTTCTTTCAGACGTTGCCATTTCCTATTTAAGAAATCAGAGATATTTTTTTTAATATTAATTATAAAATACATTTTACGCAAACATATTTAAAGAAAACGTTAAAAAGTAAAACAAGAAAGAAAAGAAAAAAATCATACTTCTGATTCATTGTTTAGCAAAATTGTAGTCATATTTTCAGCAATGAACCATTTTTGACCCTTCATAACGATATTGGATGGTGGCTCGTGCGTTGCACCGATATCGGCCGACCATACAGTTACACTTCCACCTGCATCGAGTTTTGCAGTTCGATGAAATTTAAAAACTGTTTCTAGAGTTCCAGCTTTGCGGAGAATTTGCCAGCCGCTAAGTCCAATCTCCTAATGATATAAAAGAAAAAAGGATAAAGAAAGAGAGAAAAATAATTGAATTATTATCGCAAACCATCGTTCAAATTTTCTGATCATATTCATAACACATTACAATCGTAATAACGTATCTTAAATTTTTATACAATTTTATAATAATATTCATATTCTAATAATAACTTACTTTGTTACCCTTGTTAGTAAGTTTCACGTATCGACCTTGAGGATCAGCTTCTGTTATCTCTATATCACCCCTTGCCGTGCCACTGATACTATAGTCACTACTACTGCGTTCTTCACTTTCCTCCAATAACGTTCGCTTCCTTTTTCCTCCTCTAAGAGGCGTTTGTCTAGCTGGAGTACTTCTACTGCTACTTTGTACCACGCAACTAATACCACTTTGTGATGGTGTTATATTCAATCTGTAAAAATAGAAATAATATTTAATTGCTTTTTTCTGACGCATATAGACACCTACAAAATATTTTTTTTTTATTATTATCATTGCTATTAAGAAACATTTTAAAAGTATATTTACCTAGCTTCCTCGGATTCTAACAATTTACGATACGCAGCAATCTCCAAGTCAAGAGCAACCTTTATATCCATTAAATCTTGATATTCTTGTAATTGTTGAGCCATTTCATCTCTCATTCGTGCTAATTCTGCCTCATAAGCGGCTATATTCTCCGTATATCGGATACGTTCGTTCTCTCGTAAACTTTCTAAATCCCTAGAAGAGAAATATTTTTTTTTTTATTTTTTTTATTAATATTTTCGCACGTAATATAAACTTAAGAAAGATCCATGTCGGAAATACATACCGGATTCTTGAGTT
Source organism: Vespula vulgaris (assembly GCF_905475345.1). Lineage (NCBI taxonomy): Eukaryota > Metazoa > Arthropoda > Insecta > Hymenoptera > Vespidae > Vespula > Vespula vulgaris. Next base: position 16,135,495 of record NC_066587.1, read on the forward strand.
CAAAGCATTAGTAGAAGCTTCAAGCTCGTTGATCCTTTGCTTAAGAGTATCAATTCCAGATCGAGTTTGTCTCAATTCCTCGATGGCTGTGCTAGCTGCATCACTATTACGTTGAGCATGAGAAGTCAAGTTTTTGATCTTGTTCTCATATAATAATTCAATCTCCTCACGATTGACACGCATTTGTGCCTCATATTGATCACGTAATTCTTGCAACGATTGTTGTAATTTTGCTTCGTATTGTTCGGCCAATCTTCCATCGATCTCAGAGATTTCAACCTAACAAAAAATATAAATGCGTGAGATATATATATCTTTCTTCTTTTGATAAATAAAACATATATATTTAAAAAAAAAAAAGAGAGAAAATAGATTATTTAAAATGAATATAAATAGAAACGAACCTGTCGCCTCGTACGCGTTTCAGTAAGCTCTTGCTGATAAACCTGGTCTTTAAAGCTAATATCCTCTTTAAGACTTTGAATATGATTTTCAAGATCGATACGTTGTAACGTTTCCTCCTCGAGATGATGGCGCGTATCGTTCAGTGCCGCGTTCAAACGTTCGTTCTCCTTTTCCAATTCTCTATCCTTATCCGTGATTTTCTTACGTTCGGTTTGACTTTGAGTTAATTGAGATGTCAAATCACTGATTCTCGCCTCGCACAAACTCAAATTCCTTTCAGCTATTTGCAAATCCTTTGTCTTCTTTTCCAATCTGTAATAATAAAAAGTAAGAATAAGAAAAACAATGATATATATTTAATAATATATTTAATATATATATATATAAAATAAATGAGACAGTGATTATAAAAGTGTATTAAGTCGTTTGAGATATTAAAAAATATATATATAGTGTCGCACAAGCTATTATGAAAATAATAAAATTACATAAAGAAATTACTTTTTTCAAAATGAAATATATTTACCTTTTCCGTCCTTATTATTATATAAAAAAAAATAATTTTACACAAAAATATCATTTACAAATCCAAATGTCTCAAAATATCTCGGCACGAAAAAAGATATTATAATAAGTAACTTTTATAATCATCGGTTTATTCTTATTTTTATTTCAAAGATTTTGTAAGATTGAGAATCAATGGGATTTAACGTTTTATTTTCAAAGAAAATTCTAAAAGACACGTTTCTAATACTCCCCTAATTTCCAGTTAGATACCGGGAAGCTGATTCTTAAAATAAAAGCGCTTCGTAGAGGGAGAAAACTCGAAATATCGTGTTTCTCCATTCTTCTCGACTTAGAGATACCTCCTATCTATCTATCTATTTTTCTCTTCCATCGTTTTAGATTAGATATGTAATTATTAAAAACATCATTGATATATTTCTTACTTTTTTTCTTTCTTTCTATTTTAAACTTCAACCATCTAGTTTCATAAATCGTTGAATATTTAGTTTCATAAACAATATTTAAAAAAATTTCATTCATATTTTCAAACTCATTCTTTTCTTGATCTAACCACAGTACAAACAGGAAATTATAAACCACAATGAGAAAAATTCCTTTTAGATTAAATCTAATTATTGATAACGTCATTGACATACTTCCTTTTTTTCTATTCTAAACATTTACCATTTAGTTTTCTAAAAACTTTGATATTTCAATGTAAGATGTTTCTTTTAAATTTTCATTCATATTTGCAAATTCATTCTTTTCTTGACCTACCATTTACAATAGAACAGGAAATTACAAACCACTGAGATGATACTCGCAAAATTAATTATCGTACTGTCCCTTCTTTCCAGATGTTTACGAGTATCTGAATAATTCTCTAATCGAAATCTATGAATTGGCAAATCAAATATTTAATAAAATCAAATCAAATAAAATAAAACAAAAAGAAAAAATATATACACACGATTTAATTGGTCATCGAAAAATAAAACAAGAATCATTTTAACGTCTTATGACCTTGATGACTCGAGTCTGAAATACGCGAATCTATCTTTATATCAAAAATAAAAAAAAAAGATATATATATATATATATCAGTAAGAATTTTCTAATTCTTGGATCGTGCGAAGGCCACTCTTTTTCGCCGATCACATCTCGAAATCCTTGGGCTACTAGTAGAAGCAACAATGAATAATATATTGCGTGACTATACAGGACGAGGTCAAGATGTTTTTATCCTAAACGATTAAACGAGTTTCATCTGACGAGTGAATCGAGCGACTACGTCATCTCCAGAAATCGTCCATTTTTATTTATGTGTATCTTTAAAAAAGAAGAAAGAAAAAGAAAGGAAAAGAAATAAAGAGAAGGAAAAGAAAAAGAAAAAAAAAAAGAGAAAAAGAATTAGAAAAAGATAAAAAGAGATTGTGAAACTAGAAACGAAATGTTTTTATCTTTTCTTATCTTTAGAATATTCGAAATGAATATGGCTAACCAGTTTGATTGCTTAAAACCAGTTACATACATGCATTAGCTTTATTCCACCACGCTTATCACTATCAAATGTCAAGAAAAAAGTACTTTCCATGGTGATGGTGAGGATAATAGTATAGTAGTGGTAATGGTAGTAGTGGGGACGAATAAACTTGTCTACGGTAGGGGACAAAGAGAGAAACTCGCGTAGGAGGCTCAGCGTCTGAATCGTTTCCATTTACTTAAGTATTTCGAGTTTGAAGTCTCGAAAAAAAAAACAATTTCAAAAAAAAAAAAGAAAAAAGAGATGAAAAAAATAAAACATGTTTCAAAAAATATCGCAGAAAATCATCTGTTAACGTATAGTTTATAAATTAATAAATTAATATAGTTTAATATACAACATAAAAGAAAAATAAATAAATAAATACAAAAAAGAAATAATAATAATAATTTCTAGAATACTTGCATCAAGTACATTCTCTACACAATTCTCTAATTGCAATAATTATAATTCATAAATTAACGAATTAGTACGACTAAAAAAAGGAAAGAAAAGAAAATAGAACTGTTCTTCTTATTCTTTTGAGAAATTTGCTAAATGATGATTGACAAAAAAAAAAGAAAAGAGAAAAGAAACATTATTCGCTGTTAGAGAAACTCCAGTATCATATCGGTCAAAAGACATTCCACGAAGCCGAAGAGAACCCGAAGAGCGAGTACTATACTCGGTTCGGCGCTATTTCAGACACGGAACACGACCCACATTGAGAATTTTATTTTCTACCATGGCGAACCAAGCAGTCTAATATTCGGTCTAACTCTTAACGACCCGTAACCCGTACCAAAGGGTACCACAAACCTTCAATACGAACTCTAATCAATCGAATTCGATCAAATTCTATTTTTATTTCTTATTGACTTTTCATTCGATTTTTATAAATTAATTAAAAATTTCGATCGTTCGAAGAAAAAAAAATGATAATGAAAGACCTAACCTCAAATCAAAATTAAAAAGACGTTTGAAAATTGTTTTTTTAAGTATGATCGTTTGACCTCGAATTTTATAATTAAACATTATTTATTACGAATTTGATTTTTGTAAACTCAATAATAACTGATTCACAATGATCTATATGCATGTTCGATGCATACGTATATACATACGTACAATGTTCTCTCTCAGTATGGGGTAAAGACCAACCGTTTTCATCCTAACGTCTTGCTTTCCTAACGATTAAAGCAACACCCACGATGTGTGTATATAAGAATTAACTTGCAAGTTTACATTTTTATTGCAACGTCACGAAGATTAAAACTAAGCACGCATGCATCAATGACACCATGTTTTATTCTTAGGCGGGAAAATAAACTTTTCATTCTTTAACAAATATATCTATGTATATATATAAATTTATTTTTTTATATTTTTCATTTGGGTAAAAATTAAATGATTAATTTTCTTTTTATAATTTAGTTTTAGAACTTTTGTTTAAATTCATCTCTTAAATTCATTCGTTCATTTATAGAGGACATCATGATTACTGGCATGAAACTTTTTTAACTACTACGTCAGTCGTAATAAAGAAAAAAATACGATAATAAGATTTTACATAAACGGTGGAATTCATTTTTATAGTAGAAAAAAAAATTGTGTTAAAATATTTAAATCACAGCAATTTGTTCTTTTCAACGATCGTTAAATGCTTGTCTTCGACATTTGTGTCGATGAAGAAACCGGCTTGAAGCTTTTCCCGTTGCCGCGATCAATGGCCTTAAGGCCAACGGAAACCTTCTCTTTGACCGTCTCTCTCGCAATGGCCGGAATCGACCTATGATGTCAGCTACAATTCTGTAGAATTTTTCGAATCCGACAAAGCAACATTCGCATCTTTATTTTCCATGTCACGTTTCAAAGTCGTATATATTTGTACCCTCATAAAAAAATCCATGAATTTGACCAATCATAACCGCCCGAAATAGATTTCATCGATAATTAAAAACGTCCAAGTTTATTCATTCATTTTTTGTTTTAATGTATATAAATATATTTATATTGTATACGTATTTATAAACATAATGTTCGATAGCATCTCATTAAAAATAATGAAAATGTTACATTTCATTCAAATTAATAAAGATATATTAATATTAATATCGACATGTTATTATTCATTTCATTGGTTTACTCGGAGTCACGTGACAGAAGCGATTAATAAATACAATGTGATTGGTCAAGACATATTCCAAGCGAGGCATTGACGTATATCATAAATATTAAAAAAAAAAAAAAGAAAGAAAGAAAGAAACGAAAACAAAAACAAAAACAAAACAAAATCACGATATTCCGTTACATTTTTATTCTTTACTTTAATAGGTTCTAGCTTCAGAACTTTGCTCGTCTCGTGTTTAGAATGCAAAAATAAAAAAAACAAGAAACAACGAAAAAAAAAAGAAAAAAAATAGCGCTTCGAACGCTCGATCGAATACGTAGCATCGAAACGCCACCTATAAAAATATATTAAACGATAACGAATCAAACGATGTCTACAATCGACATTTAATAGAGTTTATCTTATATTTTATATGTACTTTATAGAGAGTGGGCCGAAAGTGTTTAGATAATTTTAAAAATCAATCTAATCTTTTACGAGACTTTTTAGGTTACTTCTTTTTTACTTCGGATTGACCCACTACATATATATATATATATATATATATATATATATATATATATATATATATTTACTTTCAAATATGATATCTATATTCTAGTATTACGTCATTTTATTTATTAATCGAGTTTTATAATACCTAATATCGAATTCGTTATAGATAACTGCATAATAAAGAAAATGGCGAAGAGGCACGAAGAATTTCTTGATAAAACCTGTTCATATTCGATCGAGGACACCATCATCGTCATCGTCACGATTTATCCTATCGAACGAAGAAATGACGTCATGCTTCGTGCCTCGAGAAACATTCTTTACGTTCTTTAAAAACCTGTATTCATTTAAACCGGACGTTCCCTTTAAGGTAGCCCTTAGCAAAGGAAAAAAAAAACAAAACAAAACAAACCATCGATCGATCGATGGTTCCCTCCCACTACATTACTCATAATCATCATTTCAAACGTTATTTCGAGAGATACACGTTTCGAAGTAAAGATGAAAATAAATATGGCGTAAACGATGCACATTTGCAATTGAACATTTTCGTTGATATTATTCAGTTTGGCTTCGTGCTACAACGAAATTCCGAGCTACGAATCGACGAGTTAAAATCTAAACGAAAAACGAGTTTCGTGCTTTCATCGCCAGAAATATCATTTCTCGATGAATAACAGAGATAGCCGATTAAAAAAAAAAGAGAAAGAGAGAGAGAGAGAAGAAAAAAGAAACAGAACAAAAATCGTCTTAGCGATGATCTTGAAAAATTTATACTCGAATTCTTATGCGTTGACTTAGTAACTAAAAGAATTTTTAGGTTATCCTCGTTAAAAGTTATAAAAATAATTAATAATGTTTTCGTTTAAGAATGTTATCGATTAGAGAAATGTTCGAGGTAGATTAGTTTTATCGGAATTCTAAATCAGACGCCATGTTAATATCAATCTATCTTTTTTTCATCGTCTAAAATAAACGATCTAATCGGACAAATTATAAACTACATATCTCGGAAAAAGGAGTGTCGTCTATCTTTTATAGGACATATATATATATATATATCACATGTATGTTGTGTATATGTATATCGTATAGAAGTATCATATAGTTCGCTTCGGCCATCGTTAAGAGAGTCAATGTTTTTAGGTCAGGGAATACAGGAATGAGTGAGTGCGCTGACATCATCGTATAGTAGTAAGAGTGACGCAATCGCTCGTAGTAACGTCACGTTCCGGCTTGTACGAGACCTCGAAATATCGATTATATTTCGAGCTGGAATCGATTCTCGATGTAGTCAATTGTATTTGGACGCTTTCTCATAATATTTCAACATCTATTATCACAAACTGTATACACATCATTTTACCCTTTCGGACATATTGATTTTGGAAAATCTTAGCTTCTTGCAGAGACATCTTTTTCAAGCAAAGTCTCATGTTATGTATTAAAAATATTCTATTAAAATATTTTTATTACTTCTATGCTCACAAGTTTGTAGAAAATTGCATAGAAAACAATGATCGTTAAAGTAATTAAACGGAGAGAACTATCGATCCATATATAAATATAGTTTTAACACGATGTCGAAATATAAACAAGATGGTATCTTTTCTCTGACTTCTTTTTAACTCTTCTTTAATTTCTTGTATGTAAGAAATATTAGATAAGATATTAACATTAATTTACGATGATACACAAATATTTTTCAATTGCATAAAACGTGTCATTTGATTCTCTCTCTCTCTCTGAAAAAAAAAGAAAGAGAAAGAACTGTTTCCATATTGTGTACGATAGTATAGAAGTAAACAAAGTAAGTTTACGTCTAACTGATAAGTACATTTAAGATACGAATCTATAAATATATATAAAACATCTTTCTAAAGAAAGTAACTTTAGTCTATAAGAGATTAAAAAGAAACCAAGAAAAAAAAAAGATGTTTGAGAATTCAACAATGATATCCGAATATCTAATCCTTTACAAGTCTCAGATCTACGCAGAAAGATTTTTATAGTGACCGATTAAAATTCAAAGTCGAAAACTAAAAAAAGAAAAAAGAATGATAAGTTGATATATAAGCGTTGTATTAATATTTAAAATTTCTTATCGACAGACCATGCTGGTGACCTAAACGATATCAAACACATATCTCGAGAGATCTAAAGCTTATAAACTTATAGATATATCAGTCTATCACCGGTAAAATAAGAACTTCTATAAAAATTATTCTATTCTAAGAGATATAAAAGATAAACAAAGAAAAAAGAAAAAAGTATGCATGAAAGAAAACATATGTGTGTATAGTATATATACATACATACATATATAAGCATATATATGTATATGTATATATATATATATATAATATGATAAAATATACTCACTTATTTTTAAGTTCCTCGCTAGTATCCCACAAACGTTTGGTATCTATCTCGAGTTTGGCGCGTTCCTTTGCTGTATCATCCAATAACTTTCTAGTATCAGACAATTCTTGCTCATACATAGACTTTATATTGGAAACTTCGCGAGTACTTGTTTCCTGCGTAGTATGCACTTCCCGCGTGAGTCTTGAATTTTCGGCTTCGAGATGCCGCACCTTGTCAATATAACACGCGAGACGATTGTTCAGATTTTGTAAATCCTGTTTTTCTTGTAAACGGGAATAACGCGTTGGACTTAGTGGACTACCAGGTCTTTGTCCACTACTAATAGGCGTGGACGTTTGAGGTGGCGGTGGCGTTTGAACGCCACTCGTATTAGTCGATGACGCCGTCCCAGACGTTTTCTTACTCGTTTTTGTAGACATTTTTATTTCTTCTTCTTCTTCTTCTTTTTATTCTTCTTCTTCTTCTTATTTTCTCCGTCCTTATTCGAAGAACTTCTCTACGAATTACAGAAACTTATACTTTTTCCCTTCGCTATCTATCCTTCGTAAAAAACCTCGGTCGAAGCATTAACTTACTTTACTCAATAGCACGCGTCCGTGAAAGTTACCTTTTATAGTGCCTTTTACTACGGCGAAGCCGAATTTCTACCACCACCACAGCCGCTACAAGAAAGACGACAACGACGAACGTATCCGTTAACGCACAGATATTAAACCGTTTGCTGCGTGCTGACGCCAACACCGAGGCGACTCTCTCTCTCTCTCTCTCTCTCTCTCTCACGCGAATACCCCTTCCATATCCGACAACGCGTATCTCTCTTTCGACCAATCGCGTAATGCTGTTCTCCCCATCTCTCTCTTTCTCTCTCTCTCTCTCTCTCTCTCTCTCTCTCTCTCTCTCTCTCCCTCTCTCTTTCCAACGCTTCACTTAACGAACGCCGTACCTATGGGGATTTTTCTTTCTTTAGCGCTGACCTCACGTCAGTATTTGTTTCTATATATTTCCTTAGTTCGTTTCTGATTGGTCGATGCCGGAACGTTCCGGCTTATTCGCTATTCTTTTTTTTTTCTTTTTTCTCTTTTACACTTTCCTTACGTTAGACTTGTTTTACTTCTGCTTTATAGGTTAAAGACTTACCGAATCGTCGCAAAGACTTTATTCGTACGTATTATCGTATCGAATACTTAAATGCAGTCGTACTATTTATACTTTTCCTTAAAATTTCTTTTTTTTATATTCTTGGTTAGGAGTGGCAGGGGTTCGGTGTTTAGCCAATGAGAGAACGGAATTCTTATATTGTAGCAAATAAAAAGAATATATAGTCTCTAGGCCGCATGCGCAGATTGCTTATATGATATGCGCTAGCTGTTGTGTTCGTGACGTAATTGGATTAGATTTGATTGGATATCAGGGGCGTATGTACAATTCCGGTTTTTGATTTTCGAAACAACTTGTTTTATCGTTAAGTTGATTTTTCATTTGTTAATGGTAGAAATGTTATATATACATACACATATATATATGTATATATGTATATACGGAATAGAGAATATTTTTAATATCAACAACTACAACTTTGCATAATATACAGGAAATAAAAATCTTTGTTTCTTAAATTAATTAAATATTTAGGTCTGAGGTAATAATAAACATTGCTAGAAAAGTACATTATATAAATAAATATTGTATCATGATATATTTAACAACCAGTAGTAACAAAGGTAGGTGTCTCTTGTATGTATTTATCGCAACAGAACAGCACTCTTTATCGTATGATACAAGCTTGAATTTGTATATAACGTTGTATATATGTGGTATATATATGATATATATATATGTATATATACATATGTTTGTATGTATACATATATATACACATAATATATGCTCTTGAAGGATTTTATTTCTTATATCGCAACAATTAGATATCACTAGAAAAAGAGAATCTGCTTCCACTATTGTAACATAATAAATGTAACGCATCATTTATCATGTTACATTACTTCTGGATAACCGATTAAACTTACAATATTTAATGACTTTTACAATCCTAAATAGAAATATATATATATATATCTTCTTATTTAATATTATTCTCTAATACAATGTTATATAGTAAATATATAATTTTTTCTTTTTCTTATATATATATATATATATATATATATATATATATATATATATATTTATAATTAATATCTATAATATTGTGAAATTACACAATTCGGTAGTAATTAGTGTATATACATAACTCCATTTCAATGTTACATACAGTTCTTTTTGGTCTTATAGAGCAGTGTTGCTTCAGTCGTCTTTGGTAGTAACGTCCATAGAATTTCAATTGTAACTATTTCGAATCAAAAACACAAGACGTTTTTTGTTAGCATGTCTGTTCCCTGAGTTGGTATACAACCTTTTCAGTCTTTGCCATTTATTACTTCATCTTTCACAGCAATTACCACACATCAGGTAAAACAGTCGTTATCTAAAGGCAATTTCAATAATACCTTGTATATATGGAAAACTATGCGTAAAGAATATAATATAGAGTAAACCAACATGACTATATATACAAACAAAAAAAGAAATCCCTCTTTCTTTTTATTAGTTTTAAATAAGGAAAATTACATACTTGTACCAAAATCACAAAATCTATAAACGCAAAATTTGCTAAATCAAGTACTTTGCTCGGTTCTCTTCTTTTTTTCTGTTTTTTCTTTCTTTCTTTTTTTTTCTTTTTTCTTTCTTTTTTTTCCTTTTTTTTTCCTTTTTTTTTTTTTTAAGAAATACATTGTATCTCTTTGCATTAACCAGCATAACTTTGAATAATGGTGCGAAGTATTAATTTATAATTAAATATATTCACTCTTGTGTCCGATTAAACATACAAGATTATCTTTTCATGATGAACCCCTCATCTAATTTGTAAACGTCTCATTAAGTAATATTAAATTGAGAAGAAAACAAACACAGATATGATAATAGAAATAAAGTACCAAAAAGATGTACATGTATGTAAGCGATACAAATATCATTAATCATGAATGATCCATTGGATCATAACTTCTTTTGTTCGAGAATACTTCGATACAAATTATTTATTTCATCATTTCCTTTGCAATGTCCCAACAGTTCTAAGAAAATCACCTTTAACATTTAATTGATCTCTTATTCTTTAGTATGAAAATTGAATGTTTAAAGTTATTAAATCGAGGATGAAGGTTTTCCTTCCATTCAACAAACAAACATTTATATAGAAAATAAGATAATTTCGATCGATATTGTTTTAACCTCGTGGAGAACTTGTCAACATACTCAATGTTATCTTCCAATACATTCGACGATGCTTCTTCACTCGATGCATTCATAGGAAATGGACATTTTATTGAGGCACATTTACTACGTATCTATCCTAACAACTTATAATGGATAGTTGACTTTTCGCTGATCACAGACAAGCGAAACGTGATTAAACAAAAAAAAAAAGAGAAACAAAAAACGATTACACACATTCACAAAAAAAAAAGAGAAAGAAAGGAAAATATTTTATATTGTTTTTTTTTTTGCTAATATTTATATCGAAATAATAAAAACAGCAGGAATCTGATAACTATGGTGTTAATAATCTAATAGAAACGAAATGATTTGACCCTGACCGTAAAGATACAACGATAATATCCCCCTTCCCCCTTTTCAATCTTTTTTATACAAAATCCTTAGCAAGAACGTATATTATCTCTGGTTATTCTAAAAAACATGGCATAAAATGAAACATATGTACAATAGTCTAAAAGACCTGTCTCTCACGCATTAGGAATGATGTAACATTTATAATATCTTGTACGTAATTCCCAAAAGGCAGCGCACTATTACTTTATTGTAAAATGCATAGGAAACTAAGTGAGAATAAGACTACCGCCGAGACACGATATAGGAAACATTACTCCACTGTGATCGTAGTAAAGCGTTTGGGCCGTTTACCAGCTTTTTGTTTTCTATGAACATTAACGTCTTTCTTGTCGGTATAAGAGGAGGATCCACAAGATTCCATCGAGCTGTCTGAATTGCATACATTTTGTTCTAATTTTCGTTTCCTTGATCTTGTAACCGGTCCATTTCTATTGCTACTGCTATTACTCTGATAGGATGATTCGCCGTCAAGGTCGTTGTGTCTCTTGTGTCGTTTAGTTTTAGAACATCCCTGTTGATACGGATCGTCATCGGTCATGTCACGTTTGCGTCGTTTCGACTTTCCTTCTGGATGTCGATGATTATTTATTTTTGGAGAATTGGAATCGGAGGAAGACGACAATGAACTCAGATATTCGTTAACTTTCTCCTCTCCAAAGTCAAAAGCAATAGGTTGAGCCGGTGATGCAGAAGTAGTTACGTTGGTGCTCGTGCTGGATGGTCGCACCAACGGAACTGAAAGAGTCGAGGAAGTTGTAGATGCCGAAGAGGATACCGAACTAGATGTCGATCGTTTGTGTAATTTACGTCTTTGAGCTAACTTCGCTCCATCCACTTCTCGTAAACGAAAACCTTCGAGTTTGTCTGATGATGATGTAGGAGGATACGTGGAAGTATTGTCCGAAACATTTGGATCGGTCATGTTGGTTGACTCCATTAACCAAGGATGATTGGCAAGGCCCATAGCGGTGAGTCTTTTGTTCGGATCGACCGTTAATAAACCTTTTACCACTTGCTTGGCTAACGGTGATATATGACACCAATTGTTAGAGTCGAAATTAATCTCGCCAGATCTTATGCGAGAAGCTAGATCTGGCGAGCCACTGACAAATAATGTGTTACGGAATAATATGGAATACAAAATTGCACCTAAACTCCATAGATCGCAACTCTGATCGTATCCCTGTCTGGCGATAACCTCCGGCGCTGCATAAGGAAGCGTAAAACAAGGCGTGTGAAGTGGCTCGCAACCACGTTTTATCCTAGCGAAACCAAAATCAACAATCTTCACTGGCGAGTCCTCGCCTTCGTGAACGAAGACAATATTTTCTGGTTTAAGATCTCGATGAACAACGCCACGAGCGTGCATGAAACGTACCGCGGACGCCAATTGCCTCATTACACGACTTGCCTGTTGCTCGGTGAACGGCCTTGGTCTTCTTAACAATTCACCTCCAGAGAGTAACTCCATCACTAGATATGTATGCGCTCTATCTTGATGTACTTCGAGCAACTTGACAACGTTTGGATGGCCTTGGCAACTACGTAGCAAGCTAGCTTCTCTACCACAATCCATGCGTCTACTAACGATCTTCACAGCAAATTCCTGGGCTGTTTTTCTATGCCGACATTTACGACATACCGAAAAACTTCCATCACCTAATGCTTCCTCTCGTAGATCAAGCTCATACGTTTGAAAGAACGTTGACTCTTCGAAACGTGCTGCTAGAACGTCCGATGCTGATGGCCTTTGAGAATCGGTTGTAGCTTCTGTTTCCTCTAAGAAGATATCTCTGCTTACTACGTTCTCGCTGAATAATATCGATGGTGCCACGTAAGAATAGCCCTGTTAAAGTAATCATGAAAATTTTTCTTTAACGATGAACGAACGTAGATATATCGTACTGAAATATGTCAGAGATAAATCTCCGGTTAGAGACAAGTGACTCGAGTTAAGAGTAGAAAGAAAGAAAAAGAAAAGAAAAGAAAAGACTGAAGATTGAAAACACAGAGAGAAAGATAGAAAAAGAAAATAAGAAAAAAAGAAAATCATAAGCAATGATAGAAAGAATAAAGTTGTCTTACTCGAAAGATTTTGTCGTGATTAGGTGGTACAACTGCCGGACTGTCAGCGGCAACCATTTTTGTAAATTCGTCCGAGAAATTACTGGTATCAAGTTCGTGCGTGATACGTGGCACGAACGGCGGAGCGATTTGTCGTTTTTCTAAAGCATCCCAAGTGAAAGGTGGCGGTGCTTTTTTAAAGAATGGATGTTCTTTCAATTCCTTGGCGTCACGTGGTCCACCACCCAGTCTTTGACGTGGATCCTTCACCAACAAACGCGAGATAAAGTTTCTTACTGTTGGATTAAGATGACTGGGTATCGGTGGCTCGGTCTTTAATATTCTCCTTGAGATCTCCTGCTGGGTATTTTTCTCTCCCTCGACCGTAAAAGGAGAGGCGCCAGTGAGAAGCTCGTAAGTTAGCACGCCTACACTCCACCAATCCACAGCCTGTAATACCCAACAATTTATTATCAATAAATAAAATACTTTTCTCCATTTATATGTATATATGTATATAAAAATTAAAAAAATGTATATATATATATAAATGATGTTATATATTTTATATATATGTATATTATATATATATATATATATATATAGTCGTTAATTAGGATCGTTAGTATCACTTTTTATCAACGTTCTATCTATAGGACGGGTCAAAAGTCCCTAGGTAGACCGAAAGTTTCTTAAAGATTAATTACTCTTTTTTCAAGATTTTATAGGCTAATTTTGTTCTTCTCCTCTCAGATTATAAAACTTCAAATTATCACGAAATAAAAAATTAAATTCCACATATAAATATGTATATATATATATATATATATATATATATATATATATATATATAAAATGAAATTATAGAAACTAGTCAGGACGTTGTTGATTAGGGTCGTTAGAACATCCTTGTTTTTATTAACATCGTATCTGTTTCGTGTTATCATTTATCTTTTATTCTTACTTCCTCCTCTCTTTTTATTTCTCTATTAATTTTTTTATTTTCTTTCTTTCTTTCTTTCTTTCTTTCTTTCTTTCATTTATTTGATATAATTACGAAATGATTAGGATTATTCTCGACGATGGGTAATAAAATTAGCATTGATCTATTGGATACGTAAATTAGTAGGCATACGTATGTGTTACGTAAAAGGCATATTAGGAAATAAAATATAAACATCCTCACTCACAATATCGTGGCCTGCGGAGCCCCCTCGTACCACTTCCGGTGCCATGTACTCGATAGTACCGCAAAACGAATATGCTCGTGCGTTGCTATCTCTTTCATGCGGTAAGAATTCTTTACTCAATCCAAAGTCTGTAAGGACTATATGTCCTTCTCTATCGAGTAGTATATTCTCTAGTTTGATGTCTCTATATATGATACCCAACTGAAAGAAAGAGAATATTTTTGTTTTATTATATCATTCATCGTCGAGTTATTCGAATAAGCCAATTGAAAATACAGGATACGGTATTAAAAATTCTTACGATATTTTACAAATAAATAAACCTTTTTCGAAACATTTTACCCTTGCAGATAATGTTATAATTTGAAGAACAAGAAAAAAATCAGTGACTGAAGAGTCTTCGTAAACTATTAATTGATTTTTCAAATCACCTTGGACACTTATCAATATCCTGTAAACGCTACAATTCTTTTTTTCTCTTTTTTGATTCGATTCGAAATAAACAAAAAAAAAAGAAAAATCGAGATGAATAATAATACGTATTTTTTTTCAAACTCTCGGAATAAACCATCATAAATGCATGTGTCATCAATAATACTGCCTTGGAAAATACAACTCGACCTTATTTTCAGACATAATCAATATTTGTAGTATCCAAATATAATCACGAAGGAATACGCTAAACGTTACACGTCGATCGATAGAGCTATCGATTTTATTAGAGTATTCCAAAAATACTATATTATTACCACTATTGTTATAATACGATTCGAAACTCGATAAATTAATAGCGAGTCTGGTAAACCGAGATAATCGTCTATATTGACGACAATCAATGTCATCGTCGTAATCATTATTACCGTCGTCATATCTCTCTGATGATCAGGCAAAAGAGTACAACTTAAATTTTCTATCTACTTATTACTTATGTATATATTTACTTATGGATATTTTATAAGCCCAATTAAACGATACATACATATATAAATATTTAACGTTATCAACTTTCACATTTAAAATCTAACATTTAAGAAATCTGCTTTCCCAATATATTTTATACTACGTTTAATATTAGACAAGTGTTTCTTCTCGGGAAAACTTAGTAATTATAATTTATTAATAGACTTTTTTTTGCCTGTCCATCAAAAGTATAATTATAATATTCATTGTAGAATTTACCTTGTGCAAACGTTCCAAAGCCAAAATTACTTCGCCGATATAAATCCTTACTTCGTCTTCGGTAAAATGTTCTCGTTGATATAAATGAGTAAACAATTCGCCTCCGCTAACATAATCTGAAAATTCCAATATTATATTTTTTTCGACTTCGAAAAGAATAAGAAGAAGAAGAAATAGAAGAAATAGAAAAAAAAAGATAGAAAAAGAGTATTATCAACGATTCTCTGACTTACCTAAAATTAAATGTAATTTGGCGTCAGTTTGAAAAGCATAATGGAGCGTCACTAAAAAAGGACTGTCCCTAACAGCTTCGAGAACTTGTCTCTCGGTCTTCGTATGTTCCGTTGTTTTTTTCTTTTGTACAATCGAGGCTTTTTTCAAAACCTTCATGGCATAAAGACGACCAGCATCGGTTCCCATTCTTTTTCGTACCAGAAACACTTTACCGTAAGCTGCAAAGTCGATCAATAGAAGAGACATACGTTCATCGTATCGATCCTAATTTTTTTTTCTTTTTTTTATTCTTTTTTGCCATTTTTTTTCGTCGACGGGGGTTGTCTTCGAGATATATTAAGAAAAAGGGACGGGTTAGTCGAGAGACAGAGAGAGAGAGAGAGAGAGAGAGAAAGAGAGGGTGGGGTAAACAAAAAAAAGAAAAAAACATTGTTAACAAATTGAGATTACAAATATCGAGTATTTTCTAAAGGAATCACGTAACTTTCGCAACATGAAGTCCCAGGAAAAAAAAAGGAGAGTTTCGAATCTTTTTTTTTTTTCCTTTTTCTTTTTTTTATAAATCGATTACATACCTCCCGTACCCAAGACCTTCAATAAGTCGAAATGAGACATGTCCACTCTTTGACCACCACTGTCTTCGAGATTCACTGTAATCAAAAGACAAAAAAATGGATTAGTATTATTAACACTGTCTCCTCCCAGTAAATGGATTTTTCTTTCTTCTTTTTTTTAAATTTTCTTATTTAATTAATTCGGGTTTCGATCGGTCAAATTTTTGTTATCTCAATGTATCAAAGTTTGAATGACATCGAATCTAATTGAATCGAATCAAATCGAAAATTTTTCGACAGAAACGAAAGGACTTTCTCGCAATACGTACGAGAAATTTATTCCTCGTCGCAAAGCAAATTCATCATGAAGCGTTAAGTGTCACAGGGAAATCGAGATGGAGTCAATTAAGCGTGAACGTTTTCAATCCGACAGCTGTCCTCGTAATAAAATCAGGTGTTAACAAATTTGCTTGAGTATAATCTATCGTCTGCGTTATTTCCTGTGCTTGTTCGTTCGCTCGCTCGTTTGTTTGTTTGTTTGTTTGTTTTCCTGCTTGCTGTACTTATTACTTATAGTTAGATTAGAAATTCTTAAAGTATAAACTACGAACCTATCGGTCGAGAGAAGGAGAGATAGTTGTGATAAATATTAAAATATAATAATAATTTACACACGTTTCTTAAAAAAGTTTTACTCGTCCAATTATTACTTCCAATTTCTTTTTTATTTTCACGCTAACATCTTTTATGTAGGCCATATATCAAAATAAATTTTGTATTGGTCGCTTATCAATCTATTTTCGAAATAGCAATTACATTTTTGAACGGATAACGAAAAACGATCGTTTTCGAAATTAGGTCTCGACCCGTAAAACTTTCGAAAGCCCTGATTTATGTATGTGGATCATTCTCAATGACGTTCGAGCTTCCATGCTCTCTTTTATTCAATGATTGAGAGACAGAGAGAGACAGAGAGAGAGAGAGAGAGAGAGAGAGAGAGAGAGAGAGAAGAGAAAAAAAAGAAAAAGAAATCTTTAAGGCCGAGCTTTCAACATAACACAACCTCGTCGTCCTATTTCCATCGTAAACAAAACGTCGTTAAGATTGAAAAACAAAAGTATTTTTAATCTCTATATCGGAATCCATTTATAAATTATTATTCGTCAACTACATAATTTTTAATGATCCTATAAATGAAAATTAAACATTAAAACAAAAGAATTATATTTAATTAATTATCTGTCAAATTAATATCAACGACATTTATTCTTAAGGATTTGTTAGAAATAAAATAAAATAAAAAAAGAAATAGAAAAACAAAATTTGGAATAACATAACCTCGAAAAAGAATAAAGAAAACAAAAAGAAAAAGATCAGAACTCGGATAAAGACTCGTCACGACATCTGTAGGAACATGTATGAAATTGTTACGACACAAACAACTTTGATACGTTCAAATGCGCGAAAGTAACATTATAATTTTTAATAAAAACGAAAAATACGAAACACACACGGAGTGTGCAAAAGATATACCTAGGTAATATGTAAATAATAGATTACACTTTTTTCTCCCGAGAATTATTTACGTTTCCAATTAATCTTGTAGTTTTGATAATTTTACCGGGAGCAAAAAACAAAAAACAGAAAAGTTAACCTACAAAAAGTTTAAAAAAAAAAAGTAATTCATTTTTACAATCGCTTTTAGTAACTTTTGACCAGTCCTGTATCATTGATGTGTCATCTCTCTCTCTCTCTCTCTCTCTCTCTCTCTCTCTCTCTCTCTCTCTCTCTCTCTCTCTCTCTCTCTCTCTCTTTGTGTGTGTCTATCTCTTTTTCTCTTTTTTTCTTTTATTGTTACTGGCGTGTACATCCATCGATGTTGGGCGGTTAAGAACACCGATTGGAATGCCACTTATTTCAAAGTGTCGTGCGCACAAACGTATGTAAGTAAGTATGTACATGAGTATCAAAAGCAAGCTAGCATGCAAGCAAGCAAGCAAGCAAGCAAGCAAGCAAGCAAGCAAGCGAGCAAGCAAGCAAGCAAGCGAGCAAGCAAGCGAGCAAGCAAGAGCACACCTGCAATACGGATAATGTCCGCAGGTGTTCGCCGTTGGGGGGAAAAGGGTGGTGGGAGGGGTTCAGGGGTCGGGGGGAGGAGGAGAGAGGGGAAAAAAGAGGAAGGAGAAGCGCACATGTGGTAAACGCGTGTGCACTGTGCATACTCCACACGTTGCTTATCGAGCAACGTTGCAGCATCGTTGCAGTTGCAATTGCAGTTATAGCTGTAGCAACGCTAAAACGCAACCCAGACGTAAATGTAAATGAAAATGGAAACGCAAACGTAATCACAATAGCAAACGCGGAATCTCGAAATAACCGAAGGGAATTATTAAAATGTACAAATAAAAATAATATGTAATGATTTTATATAGAGTAAAGGAGAGAAAGATGAGGTGTGTGTGTGTGTGTAAGAGAGAGAGAGAGAGAGAGAGAGAGAGAAAGAGGATATAAGTTTTTTCAGTAAATTTTATTGCAACCAACGCTTGAATTCGATTCGACCGATTATTAATGGCGATAAAGAGGGGAAAGGTATGTGTGTGTGTGTGTGTTTGTGTAGGTAATTCTGAAGAGACGATGAATTTATGCGCGTTGTTTCATTTCGATCACACGAGATTCTCGTTGCATCGATGTTTAAATAAGAATCGAGATAATATAACCGAGATAAGAAACGTAACATATTTGATAAGAGGCGTAACGAATTTCATTTATTTATTTACTTGTTTATTTAGTTTTTCGATTTTTTTTCTCCTTCTTCTTTCTTTTTCTTTTTCATTTTATTTTATTTTATTTTATTTTTTTATTATTCCTGCTTTGACGATATGCAAACGATACGCATCTTTGTTATTTAAAAAATTATTTTTATTATTATCGAGTAGAAAGAAGATATGTATGTAAGTTCCGTGTCGATTCTTGATTGATTGATTAATTGATTGTTCTTATTATTATTAATCACCGATATAATTATTATCATCACTTCTATTTTACGAAATACAGACTGAATGAAAAGTTCGTAGGTGGGTTAAAAGTCCCTAAGCGATCTCACAAAAGATTTATCATTCCTTTTTCTTGTTATCGATCACAAGGGAACTTTCGGCCCCACCTAAGAATCTTCGGCTCATTCTCTGTACAACAGAAGAGAAGATTTATTCGCGTTAATAGAGAAAGAGAAAAGAATAAAAAGTAAAAGAAGAGGGGGAGAAAAAAAAGAAACAAAAAGTTGATGTCAAAGATAATAACATTAGGAGGGAGGAGGGAGAGAAAAGCGCATATTCAAATGGACCCACTTGATTCTCTACTGCAGTGGAGCTACGTGGCAACCGAGTAATAAGCAACGATGCAACGATTTGCATGTACTTAACCTAAAAAAAAAAAAAATGATAAAAAAACTCGAGATAAAAGAATTACCGTCTAACGTGCTCGTCGCCTTGACTTTTTTTTTTGTTCTTTTTCTTTCCTTCTTTCTTTATCTTTATTTTATATGGAATATATATAATATATATGTATGCGTGTATATACGTATATGTGTATACACGTACGAATGTGTGTGTGTGTGTTTGTTTGTTCATATAAATTAGTAAAAACAAATGAGAACAGTGTTTAGTTAAGAAGATACAAGTTTTATCTTTTGTTAAAATGTTGAAAAGAGATAGAAAAAAAGAAAGAGAAAGAAAGAGAGAGAGAGAGAGAGAAAGAAAGAAAGAAAAGCGTTCAGAATTGTTGCGTTTTTCGTGGCAAAAGGCAGACACTGAACGATATCGATTTCTGTTCAATCAAAAGTAATTGTCTTCTAGTATCTGTTCGCGCGTAGAATAGTCCGGAGTAGAGTAATAGTTAGTCTCTTTCTCTTTGGTTAAATAGCACTCGTCGTTGGTTGCTTTCACTTTCCAATACGCCGTGCTTCTGTTTAAACTTTGTGTCTGTTTTATACAATTCCTCTTTTTTTTTCTCCCTTTCTGTTCCTCTTCTTTTTTTTTTTTTCGTCTAATATACATTCGACATATATCGAACGAGAAAAGAAAAGAAGAAAAAGAGAATAGAAAAAAGCTCATCCAACAACCTCAAGAAATTCGTAGGGAAACTCAAAATAATTCTCAAAACTCAATACCAAAAATATTCGAGTGCATCTTTCCGAATTGTTTCTAAAAATCGATTACTCCTCTTTTTTTTTTTTTTTTTTTTCATTTTTTCTTTTAGACGTTTCAAACTTGTAATATAAAAAAAGAAAGGAAAAAAGAACAAAGAAAAAATAATTAGTTTCAAAATTAGTCTCAATGCTTTGGAAATCGCTCGAACCACATATGCGGTTCAATTCGTACAAAAGAGGAAATGAAAAGAAGAAAAAGAAAATAAATAAATAAATAAATCAATACATACATATATACATACATACATACATACATACATACATACGAACGGACAGAATGAAATGCAATCATCGAATTCAACGAACCGCCGAAAATTCAATAAAAGAAACGACCGTATATCGAAATATAAGTCGATAATATCTGTTATTCGGCGGCCATCTTTAAAGTTTCCAAGAGCTTCCGCATTTTCTTTCTCGAATCTTTTGAAAGAGAGAGCGAGAAAAAGAGAAAGAGAAAAAGAAAGAAAGAGAAAGAGAAAAAAAGAAAGAAAAGAAAAAGAGAATGATACGTATATATACGTGTATAGGTACATGAACATGTAAATGTACAGACGCAAGAAGAGGGGAGGGAGAGGAACAGAGGAGAGGGTTCGTCTCTCGATCGTCCCCGGCCCTGACTGTTCCCTGAGAATTCATGTCAAGGTAGTAAAAGCGACCACGATCGCGCTCTATCACACAGTTACATACTATTTTATAGGTATACGTATATATGTATGTATAAGTGTTTACATGGGACACATATACGTACATACACCTATATATGTGTATACATCTATATGCAAGTGCACGGATATATATGTGTATATTTATATATAATGTGTGCATGTACATATATATATATATATATATCATATATACACACACCTGTGTCTGTTACATATACACACATATATACTGTTAATACATACACAAACACATATATATATGCATGTATATACACATATACGTATATACACCCATCATATATATGTACATACATATACACGTCCGTATCTGGATCGACGGTACAAGATTCGTGTTCGGTTTTGCACGACCCACTTACGTCGACTGGAATTACCTTCTCGTGGCACTCCTTTAAACAAAATTTCGTAGAAACGTTAAGAGAAAATTCCAACGAAATCGTAAACGTTATTACATATATCGCATATCACGTCCTTGACGTCCTTGACTTTAGTTTCCTATTATATCTCGTGTTATACATTGAAATAATTAATTAACGAAGAAATCTAATCGGAATTGGAATTTTTTCTTTTTCTAGTTTTCTGTGTTTTTTTTTTTTCTTTTTCTTTTTCTTCTCAATTTTATCGACAAACTCTTCAGAAATCTTTAAAACTCGACGGTTAAAGAGTTTCTTCTTCTTTCTTTTTTTTTTTTTTTTTTTTTTTTTTTTTGAACGACAGTGAACTTGATGAACTTCTATATTTTCGGTTGATTCGATTTATCGCTTATAAACCATTTGGTTAAGAGTTGTAGATAAAATTTGATGGATCGTAATCTTTGATCTTCAATTTTTTCATCGTAGGTTCCAAAGTATCAACCAAAAAAAATTATTTAGTACATATACGTTTATAGGTACATACACATATATACGTACGTACAATATATATATATATACAGTATATATACGTGTGTACCACCTTCTTTCGTCGTCGTTTGTTGTCGTCCTTGTGGAACTTACAAAGCAGTGGTTCTCATGTCAACGAACGTTTGACAATAACTTCCTCTTAATCTTCTCTAAACACAAGACTTACTATCTAAAATTTCAAATTTCAAAAAGTCATACGTTTATATTCCTACGAAAATATTTGTATGGTAACAATTAGAGTCTTAAGTATTTAACAATACAATAATTCTCACCTGATACGAATAATAAAGTTTTTCTAAAACTTCGTAATAGCTCCGTAACCGATTTATTTTAAATTTTAAATATGAAAGATAGAATTTCATTTATTTTGCAAATTAACATACTAACAATTGGATTAATGAAATTCTAAAGTTTCATTCTGATTTTAATGATACACCCTATATGTGTAATATCCGTGCAACGTGTACCAGATGAATGTAAGCCATAACTGTCTATAAATAGAGCGAGAGATACCAGGCGTTCCGGTTTTTCGGGATAGAGGATTCTACCGGTTTTTAACACCTTATAATCTTTAGTAGTCTTCTTGTCTTGTAAAAAGATATCGCATCCAAGCATTGTCATGACTTGTTACTGACTTTTCTCTTTCGACGTGTGATACTTAAACGAGCACAGATTTTCTACGAAGATGAGAGTTGTGTATAGGATTGATGATCGTTACCCAATACCCAACGTCCCCATTCGTTTCATTTTAAATAGGTCACCTTATATAGTATCAATTGTATGTATAGTATTATTTTGCAATGTAATCAAAAATGAGAAAAAATTGTATCGGATTATATTTCGTATTTAGATATATTATACACGACATTAAATCTGTCATATTCCAATTGTATGTTATTATATTTATATTGTAAACAAAAAATATTTGTATATTGTATTTTTTTTTTTCTATTGTAAATCCAATTTTTTTTCTCTACCTTATCTTTATACTTACATTAAAAAGAAAACTTTTATTATATTTACGTTTACGTTTTTATTGTAACAAAAAAAGATATATATATTTTTTTGCGTATTATATTATCTTTCCGTGCTTATATTGCTAATAAAATATTTTCCTTAATACTATCTTTGTATTTATATTATAAAAAAAAATACTCCATATCGTATTGTGTTTCGTATTTATATTATTAAAAAAAAAAAAAAAAAAAAAAGAATAATAAAAAAAAAAGAAATAAATAAATAGTGATAAAATGAAAATTATTTATTGAGAACAAATGAGAAATCGAGAAATGAAATTGTTGTATAGATAGACAATCGAAATCGACGAGAAAAGGACGCACGTAAGAACGTCTTTTTATGCAAGAAGCAGTCACGCGGTACACATAAAGTAATTCCTTTCACTGAAACGCCTTTCACTAAAAACATTTCAACGAAACATCAGCAAAAATGATTTACATGCGTCGTATTTACCTTCATCGATCTCCATATTAAACGATGTCGTACTAATTTTTTTGATTATTCTTATTATTTTTTTTTTTCCCTTTAATTTTTCTCTTCTTTCCTCTCCTCTTTCTACCCCTTTAAAATCCAGTCTTCAAACAACGACAATTACGATTATTCTTTCGTAATATTATCTTCTTATTTTGTCGAGTGACGGATGAGATTCAATACGAAAAAATATATTTGCAGAAATAATTATCACAATAGTTATTTCGAAAGAGAATTTCTGCTCGTTAATTAACGCTAAATCGAGTTATTCTATATAAATATAAAATATAAAACGTAATAATATGTATATATAGATATGCACACAGAGACATATACAAAAAAGTAAGCCACATTGTAATTTATAACAAATCAACGTATATCAATAATTATCACAGGTACCACCACGACGACGAAAAAAAGAAAAAGAAAAAAAAACTGGATATTGCAGAAAAACGAATGATCACGTTTCTCTTGGAAAATATGTATTCTCTCTCTTTCTTTATTTATTTCAATTATTTTTTCTTCTTCTTCATTTAAAAAATAAAAATACAACAATAAATATTCGATTGATATAATTCACCCTATACCTGTATATAACTGTGAAGGACTTCCGTTTTTGTTATCGTAAACTACTCGTTATATTTCTTTCTTACCACAAATCGACATTTCTCGCCGATTTTCAAACTCTCTCTCTCTCTCTTTCTCCCTTTTTTGCTTTTACCAAACAGCACCACCATCACCTACTATAAAAACCACATTTTATTCGAGTAAATCAGTAACGGTGACGAGCAAATCGTATTGCTTGCTTTCCAGGTTTTCCGCTTCGTAATAATTCTATTGCGTCGTTAAAACGGTATTTCACATTATAAGTACACACACATACACACACATATTCTTAATACCATTAACAGGATTTCAAATGTCGGTCTAGTTAAAGTCTACCGACCGAATTCCTATTAAAACGAAACTAGGAACACGAATCGGTAGATGTTAACTCAAAGATATATGTAATTAGTTAGACGGTTTAGTTTAGTTTAGTTTAGTATAGTATAGTATAGTATAGTATAGTATAGTATAGTATAGTATAGTTTAGTTTAGTTCAGTTTAGTTCAATTTAGTTGCCCTTTCCCTTAGTATGCATATATATATATATATATATATATATATATATATATATATATATATCGTTGAGAAGAGCTACTAGATACTATAGAACACACATAGTAGATTTCTGCAACAGGTAATCTGATGATCAATGCCTGATTCGAATCTCCAACAATATTTATACGCGATCTTCCGTACGACTGATGATGATTCGATTCTTCCAACTGTGAAACATCTACTAATTAACTAGAAGAAAAGATTAAAAAAATAAATAAATAAGTAAAAAAAAAAAAAAAAAAAATAAAAAAAGAAAAAGTAGAAGCCTCCATTAGGAATATTATTCTCTCTCCAATTATAATCGCCTTTATTCTCTTTCTCTTTCTCTCTTTCTATCTCTATTTCCATTTCTATTTCTATCACTATTACCTCTCTTTTTCTTCTTTAATTTACTCAATTATTATTACCTTCGGTTCTATACGATGGGGAATCCGAGAAATGTATTAAACGTGAGTTTAATTGATTCGCTTAGGATAAAAAGTTCTTTTTTCTTTCTTTCTTTCTTTCTTTTTTTTTTTTTAAATGTTCTGATATCGATTCTTTTTTCTAACATCGTTCCACGTTCTAACAGCGATTTCTGTCCCATATTGCTTTTTTCCTTAGTCTTATTTTGAATTTTAGTTCCAGCATATTGATTTTGTTTACTATTTTGTTCTATATTCCAATATCGATTCTAGTCTCGCATTATTTTTCGTTTTTAATATTAATTATTTCTTTTCCTCTATTTTTCAAACTACGACTTCAACTATTATTACATTGAAACCTCTTCAATTACATTCATAATATTAATTTTTCTCTGATCTAATATTCCTCATTATGATATTAATATTTATTCTAATATCGACGATCTTTCTTTTTCACAATTTTTCCTTTTTCCTTCATTCTTTCTTTCTTTCTTCCTTTCTTTTCTTTTCTCTTTTAATTTAATTTAATTCCTTACTCATCGATGAAATATCTCCAATAAACAATTTCGAGATAATTTCGCAGGACGAAAATGAAGTAAAAGTGGTTCGATCAAAATGAGAGAAAATAAAATTAATAACCAAATAAATGAGTAAACAAAAAGAGAAGAAGAATAGAAGAATAGAGAAAGAAAAAAAAAGAAAGAAAGAAAGAAAGAAAGAAAGAAAGAAAGAAAGAAAGAAAGAAAGAAAGAAAGAAAGAGATAGAGATGAAATTAACCAAAGAAAAGTAAATGTGCGGACACATGAATCACACTTAGTCTACATAGGACTTGAAACGCTATATATATATATGTACATATATATATATATATGTATGTATATACATATGTGAAACAACAAACGAGGCCTTTGCAAGCTCGCTGAGCTTACATCGAAAGCGCTTCTCTCTTCTATGTAGTAGTTGTTGACTGCCGCCTGTGCAATCGAGACTCGTCGCGGAAGTTCCGCTTTTGTCTGACCCAGATAGTCCGCATTCACTCGCTATTTCGTAACGGGACCGACTACTACTACTACTTTCTTCTTTCTCTCTTTCTCTCTTTCTTTTTCTTTCTTTTCCTTTCCTTTCCTTTCTTATTTCGTTCGTTCGTTACAGTAATGCGAAGAGTAGACATACTGTCTTCTAATTCTCTCTCTTTCTCTTTTTTTTTTGTATCATACATATTTATGTATAACAGAAAAATAAGTGAAAATAAAAGAAAAAAAGATTGAAGTAAAGACGAGTATAATATTTAAAAAAAGAAAAAAAAGAGAGAGAGAAAAAAAATACGATAGAAAAAGAATATTGATATTAACGATTGATAATTTTTCTAACGTGTGTGTGTGTCTATTGTTTCTTTTTTTTTTTTTTTTTTTTCAATCAATTTTATAACAAAAATACATATACGCGCGCGTGTGTGTGTGTGTTATATATTTTATTAGATATAATTATTATATATGTATCTAAAAAAAATATTATATATATATGTTTATTTATTTATATAACAGATGGATAGATATAAATGTTATTAGATGTAAATAAATATATTATTGCAGATATATCATATATTAAATATATTATTTCTTTTTTTCATGTTTGTGAAGAACAAAAGATATAATTTAATGTTAGAAATGTATCAAATCACAGACTATAAACTCCTGTATCGTGATACTATAGAAAGAGGAAACTATATACGTAGATTAATTAATCGCAATTATCTCAGCACCCCACAAAGGAGAGTCATGTACGAGGCCAAATCGATTGAAAGCTGATCGATAATTTACTAAACGAGTTCGTTATATATCTATTAGAAAAAATATTTCCTCAAGTTTTACAAACATCGTCAAAATTTATATTTTAGAAATATCTTATTAGATCTTGAAAAATGTACTTCCATTAAGAATAATAATCAATCATACGTATTAGAAAAATGTTGTGCGTGTCTCTCTCTCTCTCTCTCTCTCTCTCTCTCTCTCTCTCTCTCTCTCTCTCTCTCTTTATTTGTTTCTTTTCTTTTTTTTTTTTTTTTTACAAGATCACGTTCAAAGAAAATTATTTGCACGATCATTAATCTTACATATGTCCACGTCCTGTTTCATGCTAAGAAAAAAATTTAATTGATAAGTAGAAGAAGATTACTTTCAAGGAAAGGTTAAAATCGTGTATCAAGATAAAATAATTAGCGACAATTTGAACGACGTCAAACGATGATATTAAAGTTTACTTGTTATGAGATAATTATGACCGGTTTTAATCTAATCGATCTACTTAATGATTGTATTAGAACGAGGTAAGAAGAAAATTTTCACACAAACACACACACGATTATGATAATGATCTAATTGAGACAAAATATAATAATTAATTAACAAAGCTTATTTTTTTTTATTTAAATTTCTCTATATATAAAATCTGTTATGTGTACTTTTAATATAAACATTATTAAAGTTTGTTAATTCATTAACACATTTTTTTATTTTAATTAATTAACAACATTTTCTTATATTGCAAAAGAATATATACGTAATTTATAAAAAGTTTTCTACTCGAAAGTTTCAAACACACATATGTATATATACATATATAATTTATTTATATTTATAATTATATTCATTTATATATATGTATATATCTATATATGCGATATGTATTATAGAAAATAAAAATTTATAGGAAATTTTTCGGGGGGAGGGAGGGGGGTGGAGAGAAAAAAAGAAAAATGAAAGAAAAGCTCAAATAATCCCTCAAAAACCCGCATCCTCCAAGTTGGCCACGTAACAGAGTTATATCACGTGGCGTTTATATCTCATGCTCGTGGCCTGCAGTGATCAATACCGGCTATGCTAACCGCCAGCCAGGCAACGTAAAAATTCTTTTTATTCCTCCGATAGAAAAGCATTCGTCCGACGTTATATATTTCCATTGACTTTATTTTAAAAGAACATTCTATCAAAAGATACGTCAATTTTATATTCACTGACCATGTCGAATAATCTCTTTTAACGATTCTCCTTATTTCCATATTTCAAGTTCGTTGAGACCATCACTCCTACCCTTATCACCTCCACATCAAGATTCATTAATTATGTATTTATTATGCGTAAATTAATAATATAAAGAGATTAATAAATATGTAAATATAAAGGAGATATTTAATGATAAAACGTGATGTGATTATTCAAGTAGAGAGAACATTATGAAAATTTATAATATTAAAAGATAAAAATACATTTTTTAAATAAATGAATTATATATATATATATATACATATATATTCACAAAATAATTATATAAAAAGTTTCTATAATTTTTATCACATATAACATATACTTTAAAAGCCGAGATAAGCTTCAGTATATTTTAAAAATATTTTTATACTCGTTTATGATCCATTTAATTTATGTTTCGGTGATAAGAAAATCATAAAAGTTTTAATGGCAAGTAATAAACAGAAGTGAAATTTCCTCGTTCGCAGTTGATACGTTAAATTAGAGACAATGAACGCTGATATGCCTGCTTAAAAAGG
Source organism: Vespula vulgaris (assembly GCF_905475345.1). Taxonomy (NCBI): domain Eukaryota; kingdom Metazoa; phylum Arthropoda; class Insecta; order Hymenoptera; family Vespidae; genus Vespula; species Vespula vulgaris. The sequence continues at coordinate 16,164,256 of NC_066587.1, forward strand.
TATGCATGAAATTTTTAATTCTCTTCATATGATATATATAAAATTTATTTTGTATTTTAACTCGATCGTTGATTTTCGTTTGCCCTTCTCGAAGTCGTTGAAAATGGGACATACGGTGTACGATCAGTGTTGTATATACCATGACACAACCGTTACGAGGTACCGTACCACCTTTTATACATCGTTGCAAGCACTCACATGTACCTTATATATAAATACGTATATATATGTAGATACATACGTACGTACGTACGTATATATGTACACAATTTTAATCTCATCTTTTAACTTACTTCGAAAGTACCCACGTGTAATAAATAGTGACACACCACACGTGCTTTGAAGACACACGTATCTTATATATAACACATTACATTACAACACACATACATACTGACATACATATACACATGTACGCTATATATATATATATATATATATATATATATACACATATATACGTTTAAATTCATCTTTTAACTTGCTTCGAAAGTACCCACGTGTAATACACAATGGCATGCCACACATGTTATGAAAATATTTCAACGCACGGCTAAATCGGATTATTATCTCTTTTCTTAATTCTCTTATATAGATAAAGTGAACAAAGTCGTTTAGATAAGGATGAGTTAAGTGGACCAACCTATTCTACGTGCTTTTTCGAAATTTCTACGTTGGAAATTGTATTTCATTTTTCTTTAATCGAATTAATGACAATAGTCTTCTCTACCTTTTAATAATCCACATTTGTTCTTACTATTTATACGTTATCCATTTTCTCTCGTTCTTTTTTCTAAATCATTTTTTTATTTTATTTTTTTTATTTTTATTTATTTATTTTTTTTTTCTTAAAATATTTTCATCATATTACACGTTCTGCTCACTGTTTTTTTCTCACCTTGAATAATCGCATCATGCTTCATTATTTAATTCAAATCTTCTTTATTCATTCCTTTTTATAATATAAATTTGTTCAATTCTCCTGTTGAACTTCAATCACATTTATTATTTAATCTGTCCACTTTTTATATCATAATATTACTTATAAAATGAATCGTTAAGTCGTTCGAATTCTTTTTCTTGAATAATCGCATCATTTCTTTTTTATTTCTCTTAATTTTTTCTTTTATTTTTTATATAATATAACATTAATATGCATTATAAAATTTTCTATCTGAATAATCAAATCCACTTATTACTATTCCATATTTTCATTTGAATATATACGAAATAATTTATAATATATATATATATATATATATATATATATATATATATATATATATATATAAAGAAACAAAAATAAGATCAATCAGTTGCAATATGTCTGAATTTTTCTTTTGTACAAACATTATAAAACTTTTCGTCGGACGATTGACGAAGATTATCAAAGCTACGATAAGATTATTGCAAACACTTTTAGCTTTCGCCAAAAGTATATTAAAACTTTTATCTTTTATATAATTATATGTTTTACATAATCCCAGGAAACGCGGTGTGGAAGATAAAGAAGGCACGAGAAACGTGCGAGACTTTGGATTAGAACGGATCTAGCTCTAGGCAATGACGAGGTGAAAGCGTTTTAATCGCCCGAAAGCAAAGTGACTTCTCGTCGATGAACGTGTTCCAATTTTTCCTTATTATATTATATTATTTTATTTTATTTATTTATTTTTTGTGTTCTTTTTCTTCTTTTTTTTTCCTGAATCAAACTTTGTGAAAACTTTCTCTCTCTATATATATATATTTTTTTATCATCACCAACGTAACGAAATACGTGATCGATCGCTTGACATCGAAATTAATTCGATCTTTAAATTATACGGGAAAAGAAATTTAAACAATAGTAAATTTAAAAAAATTTGATCGCGTCGTGTTCGGAATTTTGTATTTTTTTTTTGTTAGTTTTTTTATTTAACGTATGAAAATTAATTTCTTTATTATTTTTAATATCGGAGTGCGTTAATTGAATAATAAATTTGTTTATGGAAAGAAAGAAAAAAACTATAGTAATAATTCATAGTAATTCTTAGATTCGACGTCTAAATTGTTTTTCTTTTTCTTTTCTTTTCTTTTCTTTTCTTTCTTTCTTTCTTTTCTTCATATATTTCACTTCCTGCAATACAAAAATTAATTCAAAGAACTGTTTCTCTAAATAAATAAATAAATAAATACATAAATAAATAAATAAACAAATAAATAAATACAAAGAAATAGAACAACAATAATATAGACACAAATAAATCCTAGAATCGTTAATTTCAAATTAAATTGGATTGAAAAAGAAGATATTAAAAACCGTGACGAAGCATATGGTTTTGTTCTCGAAGGTTAAAAGTAGACAACATTCACGAGTATATTTGTGTATATATATATATATATTTCTCTATATAGAAAAATATATATATTTCTCTCTCTTTTTCCTTTTCTATCTCATATCACAGATAAGAATTCCTACGTCGACGAGATGAAATTGCAAGAGATCGTACAAGGTCCGCACCATGACGAGGTTCCTAATCTATTACGACGACGTTTTTAGAAGAGAGAAAAAAAATGTGAAAGAAGGATAAAGCAAAGAGAGAGAAAGAGAGAGAGAGAGAGAGAGAGAGAGAGAGAGAGAGAGAGAGAGAGAGTGAGAGAAAGAGGGAGGGAGAGACAAAAAGAAAGAAACTAGAAAATGAGAAGAGAGAAGGAAGTGGACGACAATCTAACGTAAAAAATACGTATGAATTTTTATCTCTTTTTTTTTTTTCATATTACCAACACAAAAACACATAAATATGCAAACATATACGTACATGCACACGTACACACTCATATAACATATTTTGCTAATAACAATGATAACGTACTTACGTTTAACTTACGTAGGTACAAAGTAACAAGTATTTCTACCATTTTATGTATTACTTTTAGATATTTCTAAAAAAAAAAAAGAAAAAACGGGACACGTCCTTTTTTCTTTTTCTTTTTTCTCTTCCCTCTTTTTTAAATTTCAAAATAGTCACAAGGTAAGGGGTGACCTTAGGTTAGTACGACGATTTTAAAAATCAATTCTTTCAATTCTCTTTTGTCAAATTCTGTAGCGTTCTATTTACGAGTTAAACATGTCGATAGTTTAGCGATTTGTAAAAAAAAAGAAAAGAAAAAGAAGAAAAAAATAGATATTAGTCTAATTCGGAAAAATATAATAATAATTGATTTTTAAAATGTCTTTTGATCCAAGCTTAGGAACTTTGAATTCTTAGCAAAGCACCCTTGGCACATTTTGTAATAGAAAATAATTTTCTTCGATGGAGGAAAAAAGAATAAAAGTGATTAGATTTCGAAGAGGAAAAAAGTTTTAATTGTTGCATAATTAATTTTTCTTTTTCTTGTTTTTCTAACACATCGTTTTTTCCGTTGTTCTTCGCGTCGTAACAAACGCGGAACGGACGAAGAAAGAATAAGAAACAAACGAATCGAATTTCGATCGACCAAGCGTTCTTCTTTCCCCATGGATATATTTAAAAAAAAAAAGAAAGAAAAGAAAAAGAATGTATGTACGTATTTTCTTTCTTCTCTTTTTTTTTCTCCATATTATATATTCCTTTTTATCCTCGCATCGCGTCTCAATGGCGAGACGAAAAAACTTCCGATTAAACTTCGATGTATATATACCGTTATCGTCCGACATTCCTGTCCATTTTATTAAGTCCACGTTCGTTTCGATAATATATTTTCGTTCGTACCTACACGTTTCGTAACCTTCCTTTTTTTTTTTCTAACATCAAGTCAAGTCCTTCTTTAAAAAAAAGAAAAAAGGCGTAGAGAGAAAAATTAAAAAGAAGAAATAAAGAAAAAGAAAAAAAAAATAAGAAAAAAAAAGAAAAGAAAAAGGAAAGAAAAGAAAAGAAAAGAAAAGAAAAGAAAAGAAAAGAAAAAGAAAAGATATTATTTTTGGAATATATTAAATGCAACTTGTTACGTTGTACTTATCGTACTTGTACGACTCCACCGAGCATGAAAATGAAAATGTGTTTGGCATTATTGTCAGACCTTGAATCGCCAATCAAGCCATTTTTCTCGAGAGTGCATCGATGCGAGATACATCGATTATCGTTAACAGTCAATAAGAATATACGTACATTGGTGATACTGTTGAACGAATGAGCATCAGTATTACGTGAGTCGATAATTTACAAAGACAAAAAAAAATGAAGAAGAAGAAGAACAAAAAAAAAAAAGAAAAGAAAGAATAACGAATTATTTTTCTTTTTCTTTTTTCTTTCTTTTTTGTTAACAGTACATCTTGTCTTTTAATTTCAATGACGTCCCATCCTTTGAAGATTTATTGTCTCGTTATAAAGTATATATTTTCATTCGATAGTAGAATTTATTATTTATTAATCAGTATTTATTATTAATTATCATGATATTTCGTAGGTATACAAAAAAAGAGAGAGAGAGAGAGAGAAAGAAAAATTATACAGCTTTTTTAATATTTTCTCTTTCTTTTTCTTTTTAGAATTTACTTTCTAATTTCAATGACGTGTCCTTCGAAATCTTAGTACGTATCTCGTTCTATTGGGACGTATATAATATAGACAAGTTCGGTTATATTAACTTGGGATTAGAACGTATTTATATTTGCAACAGAACTTATTTATGTTACAATCTAATAATAACACAATTCAGTTTACTATTGTAGAATATCGCGAATACAAAAATATCATCCAAGACAAAAAATAAAACAATTTATATATATATATATATATATATATATATATATATATATATATAGCTTTGATGATTACGTAAAGGACGATGTGTGTGTGTAAATCGTATTATCGATGATATTATAACCATGATATTCTAATTTTCATAGATCGCGAATGTAACGCAAATCCCTTTCTGCTCGACAAAAACTCGTAATATTCAGAAGAAAGAAAATATTTGTTTACAACTAACTCTCCGCATAAGTATGCTAATACACTAATACGCGTCGTTCTTTCATTCTTTCCGTGGTTGTTGTTTCCTTTTTTTTTTCTTTTTCTACTTCTTCTTTTTCCTTTCTGTCTATTATTTACTTCGTTCTAAGACAGAATAATAATCTCTGATAATAATAATGAGAGAGACGGAGACAGAAATGGAGAAAGAGACAAAACAGAGACAAAGACAGAGAAAGAGAGAGAGAGAGAGAGAGAGGAAATAGTGAAAGAGATTAAGATAATTATGCAATCTCTTGCCTTTTTTTCTTTGCAATAATCGTGATAATTAAATAATCTACAGCATGAATAATTATCATAAACGAGGAGAGATCGGATCGTGTATGTCTACGCCGCAAAATCGTTTTGTGGCATAATCTATTACGTTCTTACCTTCGTTTTAAGATATCCCCTTGCATAAGATTTGTTGGCAAATAAGAAGTCTTACGACAACAACAACAACAACAACAATAATAATAATAACAATAACAACAACGGGAACAACAACGGCAATAACAACTTTAATAATTGCTAGAAACGCGAGTCATCTCGGTCATTTTTTCAGATATTATTTGTTATGAAAACATAAAAGAGAGAAAAAAGAAAAAAAAAACAAAAAGAATATTTTTGAATGTTGCCTTAACTGCAGTAACAAATTTTCGATTACGAGCAACTTTTTCGTATGTAATTTCTATGCAAGGTCGGGCAAAAATTTTTTAGATGATCGCAAAAATCTATGACTCTTTTTTTCAATCTCGCAATTAATCTTGTCGTTTACGTTTATTAGATTTTTACAAATTATAAAAAAAAAAGAAAAGAAAAACAAAAAAAAGACAATAAATTAGCCCAAAGATTAAATAAATATAATTGGTTTTTTAAATATCATCTAAGAATTTTTGATCCGCTCTCTCTCTCTCTCTCTATATATATATATATATATATATATATATGTATGTATGTATGTATGTATGTATGTATGTATGTATGTATGTATGTATGTATGTATACAACACACATATATACATACACATATACATCATACATACATACATAGCATATAGATAAATACTTATATATATATATATGTATGTATGTATGTATGTATGTATGTATGTATGTATGTATGTATGTATCGAAGGAATATAAGAAAGCTAACGAACGAAGCCTCGTTCTTTATTAGACCATACCCCCTCCACCATTGCTAAGTATCGATTCGTAAATGGAATTACCGGTGGAATGCGCTTTGAGGATAACAACTGGCTACCACCAACAAGTCACGTTTTGCTTTCCGTTGCTAATAATAATCATCTATCTCTGGCCTTTATGCGCAAAGATCATGAAAATGTTGATATTTATATTAGCGAGATTATCTAACTGTGTTTCTAATATTTCGACAAAAAAGGAGAAAAAATAAAGAAAAAAAAAAAAAAGAAAAAATCACCAATATCAAAGAATTATAAATACACGAGCTTATCAAATTGAATAAGTATCTATTTTTTTTTTTATTTACTGCGTTCTTTTTAAATCTTGATATCTATTTATTTTTCTATTTCTTTTTCCTGTTTTCTTTCTTCTTTTTCTTTTTTTTCTTTCCTTCAAATACTTGCACAACATTATTAGAATTTTATTTTAAAACGATGACGACTTTTTTCGTTATTTAATATTAATAACTATTTAAATCAACATCGAATATTCTCATATTTTCATATAATTTCGTATATATCATGACTAAAGATGCTAGGATAAGAGTTTCTAGATAATTTTAAAAGTCAATTACTTTTTTTGCAGGGGTATTATTTAAGCCGTCCTTTTCTTTTTTATTAATTTTTTTTTCAGATTGCAAGGCTACAAGTTTGATTAAAATTTTTTACAATCTGAAAAATAAATAAATAACTCGAGCTTACTTCGAAAGGAATAATCCAATTTTAAAACATTAGAGAACATTTGGCTCGGTCTGTAGAATGATATGTATTTATAAAATATGTACAATTTTTATTTACTATGTTTTTCGAGTTTTCTATTCATATCGATATAACAACATCGATTATCCCTACATTTCCATCTTGTGAAAGAATGATTTATGTCTCCGTAGTTAATTGTATTATTAAGTGGAAACAATACGCATTATAATCATGTTTTTCCTACATTTATATCTTTTTTTTTTTTTATTGATAGATTTCTTCATATGTTAAACCTATGTGTAGATGTATTTATATATATATATATATATATATATATATGTACGCATATGCTTGTTTATTCAATGTTGATGTTTGAAAAAAAAAGACGTAGTGTCACGCAAAGTTGGGACATCACAGTGAAAGAGGTCAAGGCCAATCGTTTTGATATATCCAAGTTCTACACACGCGATATCCTCTCAAGCACTTTTTATCAAAGAATTGTCTAAAAAAAAAAAAAAATGAAAGAAAGAAAAAAATCTATCCGTCATATTACTTAATAAACGAGTTATTCAAAAGACATACTATGATTAATGCAATTTTCTGCAAGTTCGTTAATTTTAATATCAAAGAACTGTACAATTGAATTCGATCAATTATCTCGAGATAATTTCTACATATCATTTGTAGATGATAAAAGTTTTTCTTATATTTTTTGTTTGTAACCTTATCGAATATTAAATAAATTATTCGTAATATTATATCGTAAAATTTTGACGAATAATTTTTTTTTTAATTTAGATAAATACAAACTGTGATTTATTTGTAAAAATTACAATAAGCATACTTTTGATTTATTTGTCAAAATTTCGATAAGCACAATATCGCGCTTCGACATGTTTAAAAAATTATGAGATAATATGAATTTTTTCGTGGATGATTCGAAACGAATGAATTTTTATATAATCATCACTGATCAAAAAAAAAAAAAAAAAAGAAAAAGAAAAGAAAGGAAAAAAAAAAAACAGTCATCCAAATTCTACTATAGTTATGCAAAGTAATCGTCTTGACACGATTTGAAACATACCTACTACGTTCAGAGTTTTAAAAGAGAAACGCATGTTTTATGCTAACACACTGTGCGCGGTGATCATCGTCTGTGGAGGAAAAAAAAAAAGAAAAAAACAAGAAAGAAGGAATAACTTCTCTTTCTTCATAGATCATAGATCATAGACTATATTGCGAAGCAAGTAGAAAGATATTTAATAGAAAGCTATAAATGAAGTATCGACCGAGGCCAAAGTAGTAGCTTTAAAGGGAAAAGGGAGGTTTTAAATCAGATTTAAAAAAAAAAAAAAAAGAAAGAAAAAAGATTACGTTTTATTATTCATAATAAAAGAATAAGAACTCCCTCGAGGATCATTTCGAGATCAATAATATCAATGTTTACAATATAATGAAGTAAGATCCGGTTTTACCAGGATTTCCAATCGAATGGATGAAGGATATTGGGGAAATACCAAGGATAATTTCTTTTTCTTAGATTTCTATCTATTAATTCTATCTTAATATGAAAATCATGATGTGAAAGTTAACAAAAATGGCGTCGGTGATAATAAAAAATTTGATACAAAAAAAAAATTATTTATTATTATAAAACCATAAACGTCATATATATATATATATATATATATATATATATATATATATTTCGATCTGACTTCAGATATTATCAATGCTTTACGGTGTTGTAAAATTACTGTATAAAATTCAAATTGATATTTCCAATGCACGTTACGTTTTACAGTCTCTCGATCGTAATTTTGCATATTTTTCGAAAAGTCAAACGTGAAGATATTCTTAGAGTATCATAGTATAGGAATATGCAGAAAACCAAATATCGATATTTTCGAAATTTCAAACCTCTCTTAGTACTCATAACTTTCGTCGTTTATGGTAACTTCTCGTAAAATCTATGTTGCTTTTGCTTGCGACTATATATACATATATACGAAACGTTTTCTTGTGCATGTTCTTTTCCAATCTTTTCGCACTGAAAATAATACTATTCTATACATTTCCTTCCTTTGCTTCTTGTTTATTCCGCTCATTGAAAGTTTTTATACGATTACAGAAATCGAAAGAGAGCGAACCGACTTTTTGTTTGACAATGCGATTACATTTCTTTTTTTAATTTTTTTTTTATTTTTGGAATTTCAATTTATTTTGGAATTATGGAACTATACATAAATATACATATACAATTTTAATTTATTTTGGAATTTAAATTTTCAAAGAATACAATAATAATTTTTATAATCGACAAATTTCGAATCAAAACAAGCAAAAACAAAGTTTCCTAAATTTTTATATAGACAGATATAGAAAAATTAATATAATATTTGTCAAATGTGTGGAAAATGAATTTTCTTTTATTTTCTTTTCTTCGTCATCTATATAAAACAAAATTTGTTTGGAATTTCTATGTGTTCGTATAGAAATATTACGTTTTCTATAGCTGTATGAAGTATATAAAAATTATATTATTATTAAACTTTAATTATATATATATGTATGTATGTATGTATGTATGTATAATTCATAGTAAATTGGTTTATCTAAAGTTTATTATAAATTTCTATGTCTTTCAGATTTTCACAATGGATGAAAATCGTAAATTCTTCAAGTTCTAGTTCTGTTTTAGATGGTATTATTGTGACAGGAACAGAGATGACCGACAAACGAGGTAAGTTCTTAAGAAGCAGAAGGAGATCGTCTTTGTTCCAAAGTTATGACCTATTGTTTTCATTTGGAATAATACTCTCTCTCTATTGAACGCTTCGAGTTATACAGTTCACAATTATTTTACGATAATCTAATGGAGTAAAGGAATTTAAGTAGGCGAGCTTCTATTATTTCGAAATAAGAAAACCAATTAACTTTCTAATATGTATAGGTATATTACTTACATATATACTTGTGCAATGTGATGAGAAATTATATTAATAATTATATATATATAATTATATCATATATCATTATTGGTTAATTAAAGATAATGATTGTTAACAATTTTCTTTTTATTGTTTGAGAGGATTGTTAATTGATCGAAGAAAAAAAAAAAAGAAATTTTAATTCGTACTTTATCGTTTCGACAGAAAATGGCGTAGTATATTTGATACAGTGGTGTGAGCCTAAAGTTCTTAGATCATTATAATTAAATTAGTTCTTTTTTCGAGAACTTTTTATAGATTAATCCTTTCACAGACCATAAAACTAAATAATAGCTAGGATTGTAATTAAAAACTTTTAAAGAATTGACTTTTAAAATTATCTAGCAATTTTCGATCCATACCGTGTATATAGTTACTTTGCAAGTCGATGAAAAATGATATTAATCTTTTTTTTTCCTTTTATTATATTATACCTTCTTATTTACCCGAGATTAATCAAAATTTTAAGAATCTTTTTGAATCATAATTTGAGAGCATAGACAGATAGTTAACATTTTTAATTGATTGGAGGAAAAAAAACCATCCCGACAAAATGGCTTCCTCGTTTGTAACGTCGTTCGTAAAATAAATTTTAATTATTCAATTAACCTTTGAACGAATAATAGGAATAGTACAACATTACTAATACTAGTAGTAGTGTTGGTAATTTTCTAAGTATCTACTTATATAGCATGTATGTAAAGAAGTAGATAGATGGTGTTAAATAATGAATGAGAAACGTTACACCAAGAATTACAAATCTGATAGTTTAAAACCACGAAACGATCGTTATTCTTTGCCCTCAACTCGATATAAGACTCATGGAAAGGTAGAAACGATTTCTAAAAATCGTTCAGTCGAACTTTCACCAGTAAATGAACGCACACACACACACATACACTCAACACGAATGAATCATGGTAAATACATATATAAGAATAAGTTCATTTAGAAGTTCATAATAGAAATGAATAAATTTTCCTAACTTTTTTTGCTTTCTTATTTCCTTTTTTTCTTTTTACAAGATAAATACTCAATGTTTTTGAACTGATAATACGGTAACTCTTTTGCAGATTTTTAAGAAATAAACAAAGTATGCCGTCACTGATTGTGTTGACTTTTTTGATCTTACGTCGTTAACACTTCCAAAGTCCATCGACTCTGTTATTTTTCCTCTTAAGATATAATTGCGTATCATTAACATCATTCAATTTTAATTTATCAAATTTACATCATCACAATTGTCCTCTGTTTATCAATCTTTTCTATTATATTTCCTTCTAAGATATTTTTGTTAAGTCGTTTCTACAATAAATAAAATAATTCCTTCAATATACACTATAGTGTATAATATATATGTATATTATATACATACTATGAAATTCGAATTAACAAAGAAATGATTTATTTAATTATTGTCAAAAATATTAAAAACAAAATATTACATATATATATATATATATATAGATATGTAACTATACATAAATATACATATATGTCAATATATAAGAAATGACATTGACTATACTTGTATACATACTGTGAAATTCGAATTAACAAAGAAAATGATTTATTTAATTATTGTCAAAAATATTAAAAAAATATATATTACATATATATATATATATATATATATATATGTAACTATACATAAATATACATATATGTGAATATATAAGAAATGACATTGACTTCGGTTCATACACAAAAGGAAAACAAAAACATAAAAATAAGGGAAAAAGAGAGAGACAAAAAAGGCAAGAGAAGAGAGAAAAGAAGAAGAAGAAGAAAAAGATTATTTACAAGAGGCTCTTGTGAAATCTCGTGAAAAGAGCAAAAAATGGTATTGTATAAGTGTACGTATATCTACATCAGTCTAGCCACATCTTTTTTATACGTCTTTTACGGAGCCAAAGAAGGAGAAGCAGAAGGAGAAAAAGAAGAGTAAAAGAAGAAGTAGAAGAAAAAGACGAACAAAAAAAAAAAGAAAATGAAAAAGGAGAAGAAAAAGGAGATCGATGCGAGACGTCTCTCCTTGATTCTTCGCTTTTTTTCTATCGCGTGGTTTGTAAGTAATAACGACGAGAGAACGAAGGGCGAAATATCCAAACAAGTTGAAGGTCGTCTTAATGTATACCGTCTTAAGGGTGGTTTTCTTTTTTTCTCTTTTTATCTTTTTTTTTTTTCTATTATTCGATTTACATTATAACATCACGACGAGTGGTATATTCCAATTGGACGTTAATAAAACTTAAGTAACCATTTTTTTTTTTTATTTTTTAAACGAAGAAAGAAGGAGCAAGATAATAGCGAATAATTTTTCTCGCGAGTGTTACTTTTTGTTACAGAGAAAAATATATTTTCGATTTACATTAATCAATAAAACGGAAGTAAAATATTTGTTCTTCGCAAAAGAAGAAAAAATTTATTATACTTAGTTAATAATTTTTCTCACGTAGATATGTGATTGTTATTGTTGAATAGAAAAGAAAAGAAAAGAAAAGAAAAAAATTTATTTATTTTTGATTTAATTTCTTTTTTGACGATGTATATAAACAAATACTTAATTAATCATTTCTCTCGTAAAAATCATTACTTTTTACTTGGGGTTGAGACATGGTAAATAGGGTGGGAGAGAGAATGGGGCAGAGGTGAATAGGGGAAAATAAAAATAAAGATAATCGATTTATAACGAACCATTGATATAATATAGATAGATATTACGTTTATTACGTAAATATTTTCTGAAATACGCGTAGAATCTATTCAAGGATTGATCCTTTCAGCTTGAAATATCACTATTGTTAGAATTGCAAACCCTATTACGAAGCAGCAGTACTTGAAATCTCTATATAACTCGAATATATATATATATATATATATATATATATATATATAGACATTAGTGTGAGTAGTATATATATAGTATATATGTATATATATATATATATACAAATGGAAAAACAAAGTAGATATGTACATAAATACATAAACTATTACGTGTATATGTACAAGCACACATTGATGTTAGTCTCACATTGGATTTATTCCACGTGGATATTCCAATTAAATTATTTTAAGTGCTCAGCGTGTAAATGGTTTGCTAATTTCCTCGAAATCGTTCTCGTTCGATGCTTTTGTTTAAATGTTCTTAAAATCATATTACAAATATATATGTATATATGTACGTACATATGTACATCCTGAACAAGTGTTTATGGTATGCATGTTCATGTATGCGGGCAGGATATATTCGATTAAATTTACATGGGAATTGTTTTGTTTCGTGGACTATGCGCTTCTCATATAAAAAAAAAAAATTAAATAAAATAAAAGCTAAAAAAAATAAAAAATAAAGAACAAAAGGAATAAAGAGACAGAGACAATGGAATATTCCATCGAAAAACGATTTTAATTGTTAATAAATATATGTTAATACTCGCTTTAGTTCGCATCGATTCCTCGAACGTTTTTTTTTTTTTTTTAAATATATTTCCTGTTACACGGTGCATACAAAAAAATAAGATCGAAATCGAAAAAGAACATTACTTTTTTTGGGCCCTACGCTCGATAACGGGTTTCAACAACGTGTCTGTAACGGTGGTACTACTATCCTCAGCTCAAGTTTCTTCTTTCCGTTACACGTGCACCAGCTGGTCGTCGTAAAAGAGATCAGTAACGTACTTTTCAAATTTTTATTATTATTATCACGTTGCATTCGTCATTAACAAAAAAAAAAAAAAAAAAGAAAAAGAAGAAGAAAGATAGTAAGCAAAATTAATTACAATAATTCTTATCTAAAAAAAAAAAAAAGAAAAAAAATGTATTAACGCATAAACTTTAAACTTTAAAAATTCAACTTTAAAAATTATCTTTTTACTTTTAGAAAATTTCAAAAGATTAATTTAATATTTGTAAATAAATTTTTAAAAATCGTACACACACATACACACAGAGAGTAAGATTACATATTTCAAGAATTACGTACTTTATGATTGATTTTTTCCGAGTGGAAAGAGAAAGAGATAGAGAGAGAAAAAGAGTAGGGGGTTGAGGGAAGGGTGGGTAGTAGGATGACAGATAATCGTGTTACGTCAGTGAAAAGAGCCGTAGAAATATCCAACATACTACACAACACACGAGGCAATAAGATAATCGTATCGTCTTCTATCGCATCATCATTGCGGCTTCTCTGGCACGAAATGTGAAATTTTACGAATCCTACGTGATTTATATTTGTACATACAATTCGAACCTTAAAAAGCAGACGAGAAAATTCTTTTAAGAGATTTTATTAAAATTCCGAATGCTATGCCAAAAGGACGACTATACGAGATTGTAATCATTAGATAATAATGTCACCTTCATTTTGTATAAATTCGAATAATCATTTGCGATGCGTTGCAATATATTTCTGTAAAAACAACTTCGTCATTATACGTAGGAAAAAAGGAAAAAAAAAGAAGAAGAAGAAGAAGAAAAATAAATTCGTTAATACACTTCCAAATACGTACAAATAAATATGTACGTAATTAAGAAAAATTAATAACACTTCGTCTACAGTATTTTCTCGGCAAACACATGCATGCATGCATGCATGCATTTTATGTTAAACGTAGACAGATATTTATTGTTAAATATCCGTCTATGTTTAACATAAAATTGTAAAATATTAAAAAAAAAAAAAAAAGAAAAAGAAAAAAGAAACATTAAATGTTTTTGCAAAGAAAGAAGAAGAAAAAAAAAAGAAAAGAAAAGAGGAGAGAAAAAAAAGAGAAGAAAATATCATCGATTCACCCATAAACTTTTGAAAGTACATACGTATATACGTACGTATGTAATCAGAAAGAAAAAATTAGTTATAACCCGTGTAAAATATTATCCGTGCAAATATAACATCGGAGATTCATTTATAGGGAGATTAAAGATATTTCTTTCGGTATTTAAGACAAAAAAAATAAATAAGGAATGGCAAACAAAAGTAACGTATCGTTTGCTCAACGCAAATTCATCGTTTGTCGCGTTACACACTCGGCCATCAAATTATCATCGAGGACGATGATACCTAAAGCTTTTTCGATGTCTCGTAGAACAGCTGTATAAATTTTCTCTATCGAATATTCTCTCTCTCTCTCTCTCTCTCTCTCTCTCTCTGTCTTTTTCTTTGTATCTTTTTCTTTCTTTCTTTATATGAGATCAGTATAGATATATAAGTACGCAAGTATGTAATACATCGAAACATTTAAATACATACAAACACATCCATTTACAATTTCTTTCTTTACGAGCCTCAAGAGAAACATCTGTCTTACCGATAATATTTACAACAGAACAAAAATTCATATGTACACGTCGTAGTACACTCGTGATATATTATGTCTGTATACGAGACAGAAAAACAAAATGAAAGTTGTTGATAAGAAAAGAAAGAAAGAAAGAAAGAAAGAAAGAAAAGAAGAAAGATGAAAAACAAAATGGAAAAAAGAAAAGAAAGAAGGAAACGATCGTTAATCGGGCAATTAAGAACAAAAATTACACAATAATTTCTCTCTTA
Organism: Vespula vulgaris; assembly: GCF_905475345.1. Lineage (NCBI taxonomy): Eukaryota > Metazoa > Arthropoda > Insecta > Hymenoptera > Vespidae > Vespula > Vespula vulgaris. The sequence goes on from NC_066587.1 coordinate 16,179,668, forward strand.
TTATTCAAATGATTCTTTTAAATCGTTATCATTATTATTGTTGTTGTTATTATTGACAAATTTTTTATCTCTATTTATCGATTGATTTATTATTAATATTTTTTTATTACGAAAGTTCGTGCGCACGTATCTATATTTTATTGTTTTATTTTATTTGTCTCTTTTCTTTTCTTTTTTTTCTTTTTTATTTCTTCTTGTCTCTCCTTCTCTCTCTTGTTTTTTTTTTTTTTTTTGGTTTAACGCAATCTATCGCGAAAGCTCCAGTTGTTCAGAGTTTAGAAGCTCGCGAGCTTATCTCTCTCGCTTTTATTATAGTAGTTCCGCGTTGTACTTGTTCGTTATTACGTAATAAAATGGCGATGCCGTGTGTGTTGTTAACTCGTGATAAGAGAGAAGCGTAAAATTTTGAAGGAATTGAACGTAATCGATTTCAATAGAGAAAAAAGAAAAATTGAAAAAATTTTGTTCGAATCAATTGAAACTTCCAATATTATGTTTAATATCTCGTGGGCGTTATTCGAAAGCAATCAAATGTCTATTGGAATATCGAAAAGAGATATCGAAGTTTATACATATATATAAAATGTGTGTATATAAATATATGTACAATATATATTCATGTATTTTTCTTAAGAAAAATTTGCAGTCCTTTTGACTCAAATTATTATTTATGTCATTATTTATTGTCATTTCGTGTCAAGGTTAAATTAATTAATATATTTGAATAAAATACATCAGAATTTGTTAAAGATATTAAAAATTTTAATCGATGTAAAGTTGTTTATTCGTAATATTTAATTAGAGGTGAAATGTAAATCGATTTTATACACACACACGTATAATATCTTTTTTTCTTTAAATTGAATTCATTATTTAGTTTTTTTAATTAAAAATTTTATACTTTTCATTAAAAATTTTATTATTATATCTTTACTTTTTTAAAAAATTCATTTATGAATAATTACATATATATATATATATTTATGTATGTGTATATATGTGTACATATATTATTACTTAAAATAATTAAAAATTAGTAAATTAATTTAATATTAAAAAATGGTATTATAAGAATTTCAACAAAAATTATAATGTGTGTCTGTGTGTGTATTTACTTGTCTAACGAAAAGTAAATGAAAGTTGAAAAACATTCACGAATTTTTTCGAGGAAATAGATACAGGAAAATCGATTTTTAGTTGAATTATTATGATAATGAAAGTCAACAAAACGTATTTTTCAAATACTTAGAAACCATAAAATTCATGTTCGATGTATCCATCTGTTCGATATCAATCACTGACTTCATTTTATATTTTTCAGTGATTGTGAGAAGAAAGAAGAAAAAGAAAAGAAAATAAGAGATTTTAACGACGTTCAAAAACGTGCATCGTAAAAACTGAATCTCTTTCCTTTTTTTTCTTCCTCACGATTGCTATATTTTTCCTTCGGTTCGAATTACACGTTCATTTTGAAACATTTTTTCTCTCTCTATCTCTCTTTATCTCTACACCTATTTATTTAAAATCGAAAATACAATGACGAATTTCGTTTGGCGCTTTGTTTTAAAAATATGTTTTAACTACAGAGTGTGGCAAAATTTCTTAGGTAATTTAAAAAAAGAAAAAAAATCAAATTACACTTTTTCCAGACTTTGTATAGACTATTATTTTCTTTTTTTGGCCGAATTATAAAACTACAAGCAAGGAAACTTTTTTATGATCTATAAAAAAAAACAAAAAGAAAATATATATATATATTCTAAAATGTCTTAAGAAAAAGTATTTCATTATTAAAATTAGTAAGAAATTTGTGACTATTCCCTCCATCCTGTATAATTATACTATACTAATTATTTATTACACTAAATAGCATTATAGTCATATTATAGTTATATATTACAATATGATTGCATAGAATGTAATATATTATATATATAATAAATATATAATTTAGACACCTATATATCTACGTGTATATGTATGTTTTATAATTTTCTAATAACATATTGTTTTAATAATAATCGTAATTAATAATATTATTAATTTTTCTTTTTGATCTAAAAAAATACGACTTTTTTATGAATGACATATCGAAGGAATAATAAAATAAAAAATATTGAGAACGGTGATTCCTAGAATTGATTCTGTTCAAAAATAAGGATGATATATTTCTTCTTCTGAAGAAAGATAGAGAGACAGAGAGAGAGAGAGAGAGAGAGACTCGAAGAGATAAGAATTTCTTTTTTCTTTTTTCTCCTTTACGATATATCTTTCTATCTGGGTATACCAATGTTACGTATGTACTGATCTCGTATATATAGAATGACAAATTCGAAATCAGATTTTTCTATGAATCAAAAATGAATTTATTAAAAAGAAAGAATTTGAAATGCAATATTTTATGAACATTCGAAATAAAATATAATATTTTACAAAGATAGTATATAAATATTTCGTGGATATTGGAAATTCAAAAATCGAGGTATATCCACGTACACACACGCAACACACGCGCGAAAATCTATTAATACTTGATTTAAAAATCCTTTTGATTTATAATTCCTTAAATTAAGATTTCAATTAAAGTCGCGTGTAATCGATTTTTGAAGAATTAAAAAAAAAAATTTATACTTCTCGTAATTAACGCATTTAAATTAAATAGATATGAATTTATTTGTCGCATATTATCTAAAGAAGAAAAAAAAAGAGAGAGAGAGAAAAAGAAAGAAAGAAAGAAAGAAAGAAAGAAAGAAAGAAAGAAAGAAAGAAAGAGAAATTAATAATAAATTTCTAAGAAACCAATAGAATTTACAAAATCATGATCCATCTATCCTTTGATTCTTAAGTTAGATTTTAGTAGAACGGACTCGTATAATAACGTCAGAATCATAAACAGTTCCGTTAAATTCTCGAAAGTATCTAAGTAAATGAGAATAACAAGAAAAAAAAAAAGAAATGGAGAGGAATGACGTATTTAGCAATCTTTTATATTACATGTGTACGTATATAAATGTTTGTACATATACACATATAATATGTATGTGCGTGAGTTCGTATTAAGAGAAAGTAATATTATAAGATCTCGTTCTCGATCGATGATCACTTTATATTTCAAAGAATTTCTCTTTTTTCGACACCACCTATCTTTATACGTACATATATACATATATTTACTTTTTATATTTTTCATTATGTATATATATATATATATATATATATATATATAAAATTTTTTTTTTAACAAATCTAATTTCATAAAAAAATAATTATCGAATTTATTAGTCTGTTAAAAAATTCTTATCATCGAGTAAGAACTTGAATGAATATATAAACGTGTTTAACAAATCTACTACATACACAAATACAAGTATATATTTAAAAGAGCCTAACTTAATGGAAAAACAACTTTCGAGTTTATTTGCCTTTAAAAAAATTTGTTATCATCAAGCGCTTGAATGAATATATCAACATGTTTGAAAAATCTACTGTATGTTATATGCACGCATGTATATATAAGATGTAATAACTAAGTGAAATGAAATAAATACAAATAAAAAAAAAAAAAATGAAAAAAAATACTATAACGTAATATAACATAAAACCAATTAATTTAATCTTCTTAATAAAATTAACTCGAAAATTCAACGAATATTATCAATGAAACTTCCATTCATAAAATTACTTACTCTAAATACGTAGATATACTTAATAATAATAATAATAATAAAAATCTTAAATATAAAAAATCTGTGATATTATCTAAATATATAACAATATAATACATACATATAACTCATATAATATATAATAAAAAAGAAAATGATAAATAAATAAAAAAAAAACACTAACATAATTTATACATATATACATGTATATATACATGTGTGTATATATGTATAAATAAATAAATAAATAAATAAATAAATAAATAAATAAATCCAACTAATTTAATCTTAACAAAATTAATTTGAAAATTTATAGAATTTCATCAATGAAAATTCCATTCATAAAATTACTTACTCCAAACACGTGAATATATTCAATAATATTAATACTATTATTACTAATAATAATAATAATAATAATAATAATAATAATAATAATAATAATAATAATAAAAATAAAAATCTCGAATATGAAAAGTCTGGTACTTTTGGAGAGAACGATAACGTAAAGGCCAATTAAACCGGAACGAAGTTCTGAGTTAGTGCGATGGAACTCATGAAACGACGTGGTATACTCTTTGGCTTATGGACTTTCATATGCTAGTACACTTTGCTTCGCGGAAAACGAGAAAGCTTTTATATATTATATAGCTTTATATGTTCCTATACGTACAGATATAAAGACACACATACACACCCAACATAAGTGCGCTGGCGCGCACTCGCACACAATCCTCTTATAACACGATACTCTGAGAACACGGTTTCGATATAACACGGTTGAAAAATTGGAGTAATACTCTCCTATAACAGGTTATCCTGAGAATACGATTTTTAATATATTTATAATATATCCAACAGAATATAAAAATTCTATTTACTGTACAATACTAAATAACTACATCGTATAAAACAATCCAAAGATAGATTCACCTTTTAAAGAAATAATCATCATTTGTGACTTGTGGGAAACGATTTGTCATAAAATTATATATAATTATCTTATTGTAATTAAACTCCATAACCGTGCTAATGAACCACCTCAAATGGTTTAATTATTATTCTAATCGTCTTATTCGTATTCCTAAGTTCTCATAACGTTAAGCTTTGATATAACACGATAGAAATTAACCGTTGTTAATTATATTATATAGGTCTTGCCTCTTATATCTAATATGTATATATACGTAATACAACGCACACACACACATATATATATAATGCAAAAAATATTTATATACAAATATTTATATAGAATGATATATACAATATACACACACACACACACACACACACACACACACTTTGTAGTTCGGTTATACGAGAAAACATTGATATCAACTATTCATACGTAACAGTATGGCCGTCGTTTCGCGGTACTTCTATGTTCATATGTAGATATATATTATACATACAAGTAATGCAAAGTCGAGAGAGGGGGAGGGAGGGAGAGAGAAAATTGGTTTAATCTCGGAACTTGTAGGCCAGGAGCTCCCCGTGGTCCTACTTTTACATCGCAAATGGCGATCTCCGAGTATAAGATACATTATATACTATATATGTAAAATATAGATATATATGTGTATAATATATATCGGATGGATAAGACACATGATACGATGAAGTTAAGTTAGCTTTATCGATTTTCGCGGAAATAATCGAGTAGTACCTTTTATTATTCGAAGTAGGAGTACAGTGAATTGAGGTGTAATATATTTAGTTAAGGAAAAAAAGAAGAAAGAAGAAAGAAAAAGTAAAGAAAAAATTAAAGAAAAAAAAAAAGATATTGTGATAAATAAATTGAACGCATTACGAACGAGAGATTTCCTTGCTTTCATAATTGTTATCTCTTGTTTCATTTTATTACGATTTCTTTTTTTTTTTTTTTGTTTAATCAATTATTAAACTTTTCCAGACCTTATCGGGCAATACGTTTTTCGGTCAGATAAAAAATTTCCTAACGTTAACATAGTTTTACAATTTGGAAAAAAAAGAAAGAGAAAATAATTAACTTGTTAATATCACTTAAAAACTTTTGATCCGTTCCATATGTTATTGTCAAATAATTATACGATTATATCTAATTATATCGATTAAATGTGTACGTATATTTACAAATATTTTAGATAAACGTTGAAAGATATTTAATTTCTTATCACCATTTACTAACCACACACACATACACACATTTATCTTATATATTAATTGTCTATATTTATCGATATAATTATTTCCATATAAAAAAATGTAATATGTAATAATAAATATTTTATACAATACTGCTGAAAGTATCAAATATCTTATCGAAAATCTTATCGCCTATTACTAATTAGTAATCGAAATATTTAACTAATAGATAATATATAAAACATTTATTATATATATATATATATATATATATATATATGCAATATACATACTTTTAATTCCTTATGATTCTCAATAACTTTCGAAACTCCATTTCGTTTTAACGTTCCAACTATACACTTCAATAATTTATACTTTAATAATTCGAATACGATAAGATGGCGAAACGTAGCGATTATGGTACCGTGAAAGAGGAACGAAAGTGAAGGCAAATTGAAACTTTCTCATTCGATATATTTTGAAGAAAGATAAGAAAGAGAGAGAGAGAGAAAAAAGAGAGAGAGAGAGAGAGAGAAAGAAGAGAAAAGAGAAGATATTCGAAGTGTTAATTAGTTGGTTAATTATAAATATCCGGTTGGAAGAGGAAAACGAGTTCTTCCATTTTTTCCCTTTTTTTCTCTCTCGTTTCATCCCTTCTTCTCTTCCTCTCTCTCTCTTTCACTCTCACTCTCTTTCTCTCTTCAGAAGCAAGCAACCAATGTAATTTCGTTTTTCCATTAAAGCACGTAATTGGTAAACTCTTAGATAGACTCTTAGTAATGAACATTAAGATTAGAAATAAGCCGACGTAAGTACGCGTGTAAGTATGTACCTATGTATCTATATACGTATCGAAAGGAAATTAATTATCATCGTTCCGACGAAGAAACTTTTTCTTAAACTACTGTTTCGTACGTTAATAAGAGTAAGGATTAAGATATCCTTGAAGGAAAATGAAAGGAGATCAAAAAATAACAAAATGGAATTAACAGGAAAAATGGTAAGTAAAGGAAAAGAAAACGAAATATAAAATAAAGATAAAAGAAAGAAACCGGACAAAAATAAACAATGACAGAAATAATAATAATAATAATAATAATAATAATAAAATAAACAACGTATTAACAAAATAAATAAATAAATAAAGAAGGAAATTAATTTCTTTTTTTCTCATTTCTCGATGACGTTTCTATAACTCCTCGTTATTTACGAGTCGAGCACACTATGATTTTTATTACTATACATATACATACATATATATATATATATATATATATATTCATACATACATACACATACATGATATATATATTATATTATATATATTGACACAGTGAATGTAAGTATATAGATTATCATGTATCCTACATACATCGTATCCCCGACCGATAAAGCGTGAAAATTTAAAAGGACGCGAAAAGCGAACACGAACGAGATCAATTTCAATAGACTGACTATAAAAAGAGAAAAAAAGTGTGCGAACGAGCGCGAGCGAGAGAAAGAGAGAGAGAGAGAGAATGTATATATATTCTCGAAAATGAGAACTCTCTGATAACAGGTTTCATACAAAAATACATTTTATTCAAGCAAGAATGTCTATTTCACTAAGAATGTCTCTAATGTTTGACCTTGAACCAGTACATTATATCGAACGTTACCAACATGGTCGTTATTATTCGTAGAACGGAATAATACAAAGATTCGACGATTACTATAGAACGTCACGTAATAAAATAGAATAAATTTTGAAAAGACAAAGTTAAAAGAAGACACTTTTAATACTTATATATTACCAAACGTTCTGGTATGATTAAATAAATGATCTAATAATATTACCCCGTTCGAAAGAATTGATTGGAAATTTGTAATACGAAAGAAGAAGAAAAAATACTGCTAAGGTGATTTTTAAATAATATAATTAGGTACACATCTTACTCTTCCTCGAGATTTTATTTTCAGTAATGTAAATCTACGAGAGCTTGTATGAAGACTTTTTTGATTGTCTAGAAAGAAAACAAGAAACAAGAGAAAAAATAAATATATAAAATTAGCCTGAAAAGTCTCGGAGAAAGGCAGTAGATTAATTGATCGATTTTTTAGAGAAAAAAAAAAGAAAAAGAAAAGAAAAGAAAAAAGAAAAGAAAGAAAGGGAAAAAAAAAGAAAAAATCGTTTAGGGATGTTTGGCTCAAGCCCGTATTAAAAATGTCGCCATTATACTTATCTTACGATACGACACATACATACATCTCTGTAACTTGATTGTTATATAGTCAAGAGATTTTGGATAGTATCGAATCGATCAAGATACATTCTAGGACACTGCGGCAGTAACATGCGTCTCTTAACGTTTCTGGCTTCATCGAAAAGTTCAATGACCTTTCCAATCTCTTAAATCTTTAGATTTGATATCCTTTCAGGTATCATATCAATAAACGAAACAACACGTATCGTTTCTACGATTCACGTAATATTCTCAAGTATCTTCTTATCTTTCCATTCTTCTCACTTTCGTTTTTTATTCTCTTTTTAAACTCTATATAATTTCAAGTAAAAACAAAACAAAAAAAAGAAAGAAAGAAATTTATAGCGATTTCTTGTCGAATACACAACACGTTTGATTATTTCCAATTATCAAGTTACGTTTCACCTAATCATACAAATATCCTCGTACTCCTTTATTTCCGTCTTTCTTAACGTACAGAAAGAATGAAAAAAGAAGAAAGAAAAGAAAAACTAGAAATTACTAGGGCATATTATATCAAAGAAACCAGATTTCTTTTTGGTACGCAAGCACGTCAATTATTCCCGATTATCAAGTTACGTTTCACCTAATCTTACAAGTATCCTCGTATTTCTTATCTCCGTCTTACTTGACAGTAAACAAAAAGAAAAAAAGAAAGAAAGAGAGGAAAAAAAAATAGAAATTACTAGAACAGTTTATACCGAGAAAATCCGATTTCTTTTCCATACACAAGCAGGTCGATTATCGCCGTTTATCAAGTTAACGTTTCACCTAATCTTACAAAATATCCTCCTATTCCTTATCTTTGTCTTTCTTGATGTAAACAAAAAACAAACAAAAAATGAAAAAAAAAAAAAAGAAAACACAGAAATTACTGAAAGACAGTTAACTCCGATTTCTTTTCGGAAATTACTTAACGCATTAGATCTATCAATAAGATATCATCAAACAAAATTATACGCGTATAGAAACGAAACAAAAAAATAACAAGTAAAAATGAATGAACAAATGAACGAAGGAATGAATGAATAAATAAATGAACGAGTAAATGAACGAATGAATGAATGAACGAGGAAATGAGTTAGTAAAGGTGTGAGTGAATGAGAGAGATGGAAATAGATACAGTGAAATAAGACATACCCCCGTTCGATCGGTCTTCGTAGCCATTGGCAAGGTGTTCATGAGAGTCCCTGACGTCGAGGCTGTGGATGGCCTTGGTAAGGCCGTAACAAGCAGAACCGCATTTCCTGTCTTCATCTACTATCGTTTCCTCAACGTTAACCTCAACGTCGCTCCCATCACTTCCATCTTCGAAATAACCACTTTCGTGTTCCGGATTTTTCATTTTGTTCGATGCTCCCCTTCTCTTCAACATACTTTTCCAAATCGAACAACTTTTGATATTGTTCTTGTTTTCCTTTTTCTTCACACGGCTTTCTTTCTTTCTTTCTTTCTTTCTTTCTGTCGATCTATCTATTTATTTATCTCTTTGTAACTGTCTTCTTTCGTTATATTTTCGTTATTCGATATACGAAGCTTTTTAATCTCGTAGATACGTCACTGAGCGCGCGCGGTAAAATCGAATAAGTTACTTGCTCGCTATAACGAATTAGCTGATTAATAATCGAACCATTCTATTTTTACTTCTACTTCTACTTCTTTCTTTCTTTCTTTCTTTTTCTATTTCTCTTTCTTTTTTCTCGTTTCTCTTTAAATATGTATACACAAATATTTATGTGTGTGTATATACATTTATATATATATATATATGCGTGTGTTTATATATATGGAATGATTAAAGAGACAACAAATTCACTGGCGGGAAATTTGAAAATCGAGAAAATCAATTTTTCTATTTCTTTTCCCTATTCTTTTCTCTCTTCAAGGACGTATAATGTAGAAAAGAAAAATAGGGAGAAAAAATGAAAGGAAAAAAAAAAAGAGATTGTTATAACCGAATTAATCTCTCGTCCTAATTTTTTTATCTCCTTTACCTTTTTCTTTTTTTTTTGTTACACGTTTGTCGTGTTCGTGTGCGATGTATTATTATTATCACTATTATTGTTATTATTATTATAATTATAATTTTTTACTAACGTCACACCTCTCGTCGATTACGATCATGACGCAACAACGTTATCCCTCTCTTTCTCACGAAGAAACTCGCTCTTCTTCCGCCGTGACATCGACGTCCTGATTTTTCTTCTTAAATCTTCTTAAATCTGTCTCTTCTTGTTCTTCTTGTTCTTCTTAAATCTTCCTCTTCTTCTACTTCTTCTACTTCTTCTACTTCTCCTTTTTCTTCTTCACGATGAAATGGCAAAAATGTTAAGAAGCCACAGGAGAGACACCCAGAGAGAGAGAGAGAGAGAGAGAGAGACAGAAGAAAAAAAAAAGACTACGTGAAGAGAACGTGAAGAGCAGAGTAGACTAAAGTAAAGTAGAGTAAACTGAGCGAGCGAGCGAGTTAGTGAACCGAACTGAAGTGGGGGAAGAAATAAATGGCGAATTGAAATTCGATTCTAGACGATGTGGCCGAACGTGTCGTAACGAATTCTTTCTCGTTTCTTTTACTGTAACAAAATAGTGATAGTAGTAGTAGTAGTAATAGTAGAATAGTAGTAGTAGGATAGTGTAGTACAGCAACAGCACAGTAGCAGCAGCAGCAGCAACAGTAGTAGTAGTAGTAAAGTAGTAGTAGTAGTAGTAGTAATAGTAAAGTAGTATTAGAAGTGTAGTAATATAATAGTAATAGTAGTAGTAGAGTTGTATCGGTGATAGTACGTGGCCGACGTGTTCCAATTCCTTCGGATGTATTTTGCCGTTTAAATGGTACAACACGGCGACGAGAAAGGAAAAATAAAAGTCGAGTAAAAGTGTCGCTTCGAAAAGGATAAAGAAACGAAATGTAGTTGGAGCCGACGACGACGACGACGACGAATACACGACTACGACGACTACGACGGACTACGACGAGGTTGTGCTCTGTGCCTTCGTCGTTATCCTACTGACACACTTTCGTTGCGATGCTCGTTGCGCCGCTACGAAGGCGACCGATCCAAGAGAAGGTAGTGGAGAAGGAGAAGGAGAAGAAGGAGGGGGAAAAGGTGGGGTACATATAAGAGAGAGGGAGAAGGAGAAGGAGGTAGAGAAGATACAGGGAGGAAGAAAAGAAGAAGAGATTACTATTGCAAGTACGATCTTCGACCTTGGACCTTCTCAGAGATTTGTCATATAAATATACGTACATGTACGATATTATTCTCTCTCTCTCTCTCTCTCTTTCTCTCTTTCTCTTTTACTTGGACAATTTCTTACTTCTTATATTGGAATATTTTTTATCTTCTTTTGAATTCCCTCGTACGATCTTCCCGTTGGTCCAGTTGAGCTTTTATTTTTAACCGAGATACTCCTCTCTCTCTCTCTCTCTCTCTCTCTTTATCTCTTTATCTCTTTCTTTCTTTCTTTCTTTCTCTTTTAAAGAGCTTTCATCGGGTTATTTCATCTAATCCGTATCAGAATGTTTTTTATCGGAACTTTTCAAAGTATCCACGCGAACACACACGCACGCACATATATATACGTATAATCTCTTTTGTAATCTATTCTTCCGGTGTTGTGTCTGGACAGTCCAAAAGTCTAAAGAGCTGCTTTTTGTTTCATTTCTATTCTTCTTGTTTTCTTCCTCTTCTTCTTTCTTTTTTTTTTCCTTCCTTTCTTTCTTTCTTTCTTTCTTTCTCCTATTTTGTTTTATACATTATCTATCTTAAAACGAAACAAAACGGATAGCCGATTGAGTTTAAGAAAACCACGTTGGCTCGTACTTTCACTGACAACGGTAGATGTGTACAGATGAAAGTTGTAAGGCTTAACACGTGCGCAAAAATTCTGTTTAAAAAGTTGCCAACTGTATAGCCTTTTAAGTATTCAGATGTTGCGTTGAGATAAAAGGAAAGAAAAAAAAAAATTGTTAACCAGTTGATGGATGCTGACATAAATGATAATGATAATGATAATGATGATGATGATGAATGATAGATCGACAACGATAAATATAAAGAAAGTGTAGTTTGGTGTACGCGCAACAACCGAGCGCAGTGCGTACCGGACGAAGGCTCGTTGCCGACTGACTGACTGACTGACGTCGTCCCTCTCCCTACCACTGTGCTGCCGCCGTCGTCGCCGACTCGACGAGTCACCCTTCACCGCTTCGAGCTAACAGCTGATTTGGAAAACACCGAGGTCCGCTTCAACGACGTATCTATAATCTCCCATCGCCCCGAACTTTGTTTTGTATTTCTTTTGTATTTCTTTTGTATTCTTATATTTCCTTTTTTCTTTCTTTTCTCTTCTTTTCTTTTCTTTTTTTTTTTTCTTTTTTTTTCTTTTACTTTTATCACCAATTATAAAGTCGACCTTTCGAGAAGCATCAATAATGCTTTATACTTACGTTTCGTGTTTCTAAATCACACGTTTTTTTTTTACACGTTCTTTATTCGCATCATTTAAGTATTATTATTTATTAATAATACTTTTTATCTTCCCTCTTGACATCTCCTCGTATCGCGTGAAAATTATTAATTGATTCGTTTGGACGGTAAATTTTTAATGATACTTCGTAGAACGTTTCCAAGTAAAATGACGAAATAAAAATCACCTGTCCACAAGCGCGAACCTGGACGCGTATGTGTAGGATTAATGAACGTCGTTCGACGAATTCGTTGTCCCCTCTTTACGAGCACCAAACATGCAAAACGATTCGAAAGAACGGGATCGCCCTGTCTCTCTTATGTGTACTTGTATTATATATATATACACACACGACGTGTACTGTGTGAGAGACCGAAGTCCCTCGACGATCGTGATTCTTTCATATTATATTTCGTGTCGCGAGATCGGCCATGAACGCGAATGAAATTTCAGAATAATGGAAGAAGAAGAAGAAGAAGAAGAGACACGGCAACGAAGACGACAGTGTCGACTCAAGCGAGAGTCCGTGCCCTGGTTGCATAATTTGTGGCAATTTGCAAAGTGACAGTGCCGTATCAATCGGTGATCATTGTCATATTTTTCATTTCCTTCGTTATTACAAAAGTAGATAATTATTAAATTATATCTTCTACATATGTATATATATATATATATGTATGTATATATGTACGTATATATACATATACATTTTTAATGAAATATTTACGTAATAACAATACGTAAGTATCTATTAAGTAATCCAACACGATCTATCTTCGATTACATTTCGTTACTATAACATTACGTTTTACACGTTATAATCGTCGAAATATAGATTTTTATGGGACAATTGAGACGTAACAGTATCGTATCTAGAAATGGATCTCTACCATTCTATTACTAGCAATTTTTGTTCCTTTTTTTTTTTTTTCTTATCCCATTATCAAAAATTTAATAATCAACAGTTTAATGCAAAGTATAAGAAGAAAAAAGAAAGAAAATGAAACAACAATTAAAAAATAATCAAAATTTTATCCGAATTCACCGCCATTTTCCACCGTCGTCTTGGTTAGTTAGCTTTATGTAAAGGCAACACGAGAACGTTATCGTTAGGCGGGATAAACTGCGAAGTCGAGTAGAACTCGATAAATCATGAAAGTATATGAAAGGCGTCGGTAGGGACACGTCCACGTTCGTCGTCGTCGTCGTCGTCGTCGTCGTCATCGTCGTATAATTCGTCGTTGGCGAAAACACCAACGGCACCAACCAGGGCCGTGTCCTTAGCATGAATATTCATTCACCCCTTCTTCCTGAACGAACATTACGAGGAACGATCTCGTCAGTCCTGATTAGGGTTCCCCTGTTCCTTCCGAGTGTCAAGTTCCCTGCCCTCCCCAGGTGGCTTCCAGGAAAACAACTTAGATACATATGTTGCAACATACGAATGTTACCAAATGCAAATATTAACGAAAGAAACAAACAGTTTTCGTTTTTCATTTTTTTCTTCTTTTTTTTTCTCTTTTTCTTCCCCTCTCTCGACAAATTGTTTGCATACGAGACTTGAAATTATTATTATTTTTTTTTTCTTCATATTATTATTATCATTATCTTCTTTTTTTTATTTCATTTAGTAGGATTAAATGTCGATAACTTATCGTTCTTTTATTTTTCGAAAGAGCAATTTTTTCTTTTTCTCTTTTATTTCTTCATTTTTTTTTTCTTTCCCCTTTCAAAACATCGCACCGGACTCGAAATTGTATTTTGCTTGCAATTATTGTTGTTGTTGTTATTATTATTATTATTATTATTATTATATTATTATTATTATTATTATTATTAATTTTCTTCTTTATTTAATAAAATTAAATATCAATAACTTCTTTATATATTGAAAGACAGTCCGCACACGTGCGCCATGTTTTCGATCAGGGTTGCGTAATTCATCGCAATTGGTAGATGATTTGGATCGCATAAGAGCGATGGTAAAAAAAAAATAATAATAATAGTAATAATAATAAAAAGGTGTAGGGTCAATGGTAAATTTATAAACGTTAAATAATGGATCAAGGAATAAAAAAAATAAAAGAAAGAAATAAAGAAACAAAGAAACAAAGAAAAAAAGAAACAAAGAAAGAAAGAAAGAAAGAAAGAAAGAAAGAAAAAAGAAACTGAAGCTTCTCGTTTAACAATTTCAATTGAAGATATCTGTTATTGGTGTCGGAATAATTGAGATAATTTGCCAGAGTGGAAACCTTTCTCCCTCTCTCTCTTTCTCTTTCTTCCACACCATCATCTTTGCTTTCTCTTGACAAACTTCGATATTTCACTTAGTTTCCTTCTTCAATACAAATAATTTATTTAATTTCTGACGTGTTAATGTAATAATAACATCCTATATATATGCACATATATATATATATATATGTATATTATAATAAATCTACTATCGAACGTTGAATTTATTGATCAATCAAGGTCACGTTTTACCAACGTATAAAGAATGCAAGAGAGAAATTTTGCCATCAAATTATAATTTCAAGTTAAAACGTTGACGCGCGTTAACTTACGTTTCCTGATAGCGACGATAAATTTTATAGTTTTGTCAAGTTTATGAATCGTCGAAAGATTCTTTGAATCGATGCCTTTAGAAATCGTAGATATTTAACGATTAGAATTGTTATAGTACGGGATTAGTCAGAATATAATGACAGTCTTATCCCTGGGTCAATATTTCATAAGACTTTCTTTTCATATCTAAAGGAAGCCAGAGATTTTTTTTCCATTTTCTTTGACTTTCAAATAATATATTCTAGCATAGGATGGAAGAACAAAAATGAACTCCTCTAGGATTAACGTGTTTTCAATTTGACGTGTTGCAGTAAGAGATTTTATCGGTTTTAGACAGTGGGTAGGCACTGTTACCACTTTTTGCTGTGATTTGCATTTATAATATCGTCTGTAAAGAAAAAGAGAGAGAGAGAGAAAGTGTGTGTGTGTGTGCATGAAATAATAATTGAAAAAGATCATTAATTGACAGGATTAATTCAAGGTATATAAATTTTATTCGTAGAATGTTGAATCCTTGGGGAAAAAAAAAAAAAAATACATTTACAATTTCGTCTGTGAAAAAGAAAGAGACAAAGAAAAAAAGAGAGAGCAAGAGAAAGAAAGGGATTAAGATAATTAAACGTATTGGATAATTATACGTTAATCGTTGAAACATTGATAAAAATTATTGATCAATGTGTAACATAAAGATTAGTTTTACACTGGTTTCGTTTGTGATAATTTAAAAATCAATATTGCACGGCACAGTGACAGTTTAAATTCGTTTCTATAAGATTACTATTTACAGCTAATCTCTTCGTAAATAAACCTAATATAATCTAATATAATTATTTACGTAACAGTATTAATCGAATATGCATTTAATACGGTGTTAGAATTATTCTCTCTCAATTAATTTCTAAATACATCTATATATATAGAGGGAAAGAGAGAGAGAGAGAGAGATAGAGAGTGAGAAAGATAATGGTTAAGAAAAATCATTACTTGACAAGATTAATTAAACCTATGTACTCTTTTTTACGTTGATCGTTCAAAACATTAAGAAAAATTATTAATCAATTTGTATTACTATTTCGTTTACGTAAGATTTGTTTTAATAATGCATTCGTGCGATTACTTAAAAATCAATATTACACAGTGACATTTATATCATTTCAACGAACGTTATGTAATATAATGTAATTTATATAACAAAATTAATTGGACGTTCATCTAATATTGTATTACGATTATTTTCTTTTAATTAATTTCTAAATTTACGTATATACATACATACATACATACATACATACATATATATATATATATATATATATATATATAAAGAAAGAAAAGCTTAAAAATATTTAGTTATTCATACGAGAGCGTCCTTTCTATCCTATTTTTGGAAAACATTCTCAATTCAAGTTCACCGTCCAGAGAAACAACGCATCAAGGACGAACATTACGTTGTCTACCATTGTTAAATCTTTTGTTCTCTTTTCTTTTCTTTCTTTCTTTCTTTCTTTCTTTCTTTCTTTCTTTCTTTCTTTCTTTCTATTTCTCCCTTTCTCCCTTCTTCTCTCTCCCTCTCACTCTTTCTTCTTCTTTTTCTTTCTATTTAGAAAATTCTATTTGTTTTTATACCTCCACGAAAAAACTCGTACAAATTTCGAAAATAACTGAGCATCTTTGTAACGTTCCTTCATATTTATACATCCTTTTTTTTTTGCCTTTTTCCAATATTTTATACTTTGAATTATTGAAATTCAAATGTGTGTGTGTGTGTGTGTGTGTATTTCTTAATTTATTTCCATGAAATATAAGGATATTCTGTTGTAATATTCCAAGGAGAATTCTTTCAATAAAGAATTCGGAAAAAATGTGTAAAGTCGTAAATCTATAATCGAAAATTTATGATTTTTAAATTTCTTTCAAAATTTATATCGATAATAGGTGAAATAGAAGATTTCTCTTTTATGTTTTTTTCTTCCGAAAAGTTTACTTAAAAAATTAGTAGACCTTTCGAAATCAGGGATAAAGAACAATATATCTTCTTTCCAAGTTATTTCTACATATAATGCACTTAAATATTTCTGAGATATGATAAAGAAAAAGAGAAAGTATGGGAAGGAACAACAAACGCATAGATACGTAGATAAAAATAAGTAGAAAGTGAAAAATGTTTCGTTTTGCAATACTTAATAATTTGTATTATCTACAATTCTCATTATTTAATAGTTTATTAAATATATATTTCTTGTATTATGATTTTTATAATACACAAAATTATTTATATATATGTATGTATATATAAATAACAAATATAACAAATTTGTCTGTGTATGTAATATAAATCTCTGTATATATTTTTGTATATATTTTATATAAAAATTTGTTAACATTTATATAGTAAATATAAATAATTTTGAGAATTATAATTATATAACTATTGTCCTATATAAGATATTACGAGCTATTCTTATTGAATATTCCTGTAAACAAATTAATATTTTTAGTTTTCTTATTGAATAATTAATCCATGAAAAAAAATAAAATAAATTTAACTAAATTAATTTTTAATGCTTTAAGTGACTGTCCTATATAATATAAAATATGAAAATTTTGATTCTATCAAAATTCGATATTATTAATCAATTATCGAAAATCGTAGATCGTGAGAGAAATATCGAAGGCCATTTTAGCTTGATAAGATACTTGCGTATATCGATTCATCACACGTACACACGCACACGCACGCGCACGCACACACACGCACACACACACATGTATAAGAGAAACGTATTAAACATAGTCGATGCAAGAAAATCGATAAAATTTTCTTAGTATCACGAGAGAGTTAAAGGACGAAGCAAACAGCACACACCAAGTAGACACCATAGTAATACCGCTTTGAGGTAAACTGAGGTTTCGTAAACAACCTGACTCATGCTAACTAATGCTTTTCCTCGAACAAGATCATTAAACTCATAAAATCACGCTAAGGACAACAGCAGGGATTAAAGTTCAAAATTTTCATACTGTCACCTTAAGAAAGATATTGTTACTTATGCGACAAACTTTCTCTTCTATCTTTTTAAAGAAGAAAAAAGAGAAAAAAAGAAAAATCTAAAAAAAAAAATTAATATGAACAAATAAATAAATAAATAAATAAATAAATATAATATAATCTATATATAATTATATGATAAATAATAAAGATAAAATGAATGAATACAATCTTTATAAAGAATATTATTTACTATACTTTGTTTTCTTTTTTATAAATTATTTTATTTTTATAAATATTATCGATAGTATCGATGATTTTTTATTTTTATTTTTGCAAATAGTATCTAAGTACAGATACTATCGATACTTATTTTTGTTTTTCTTCTGTATTGATTATTTTTCACTTTTTTATTTTTGCAAATAGTAGTATCGATAGTATCGATTATCTTTTATTTTATTTTTATTTTTGTAAATAGTATCGATGTAAATGGTATCGATACTTATTTTTTTTTATAGTATTGATTATTTGTTTTTTTCTTTCTTTTTTTCTTCCTTTTGTTTTAAATAGTATCGATAGTATCAGATTATATATTCTTTTCTTTTTATACATATAAATAAATATAGTGCATAAAGAAAATGTTTCCTTTGTTTTGTACCATAGATTATCTGTTATTTACAAAAATAATTTTCCTGGTAAAAATAAAAAAAAAGTGGTATAGAATAGAATAGAATACTTATTTATTTGTTCAACTAAAGATCCAAAACGAAAATTTTGTTTAAAACATTTTAATAACCTTAATAATCTTAATAATCTTAATCATGCACACATTCATAATAAAACAAAAATATTGTTAAGAATAAAAAGTAGAAAAAGAAAAAAAAAAGATATAGAAAGAATTAAAATATACATATATATATATATATAAATTTTATAAGAATAAAAAGTAAAAAGGAGATAGAGAAAAAATTAAAAGAATATACATTAATATATATAAAATATAAAATAATCGATACTATGAAAACATTTTTGTATTCCAATAAATATTCTTTATTTCTTAAAATACGACGAGAAAGAGAGAGAGAGAGAGATACTGTTTCTATAGATATCGGAGATAGATAAAGATCGACACTGAATAAGGAATCTATTTTAACAAACGATGTATGCAACCTTAGAGATGATTATTATTCGTTCGTGGATCGTACCTAACACCTTCCTAGCACGAGCTTCTATATTTAGGATTTTGCACACGTGTGCTAGTCGCGATCTTCAGGGCCAACTGCAAACTGCTTCACGATCGTTTAAATTTTAATTCATTATGAACATGATCGATCTACTTACCACTTAAGATAGATCTTTCTTTTCTTGTTTTTCTATTTCCTTTTCTTTTTTTTTTTTAATCCATTAAAAACAGTGTGTTATCGCGTTATCATTAAAAAATATAGTCGTAATCACTGATAAATACAGGGCTGGTCAAAAGTCTTTACTCGGGTCAAAAGTACTTAAACGATTTCAAAAATCGATTATTCCATATCGAAAACCTTTTCAGACTTCTCATAATTCTACAACTTAATAGCCTTGATAATTTTGTTGAAACGTAATAAAAAGAAATTAGACTAAACTAGATCTCGCAAAGGTATTAATTCATTTTTATAATCGTCTAAGAATTTTTGGTCCAACCTGTATCAATGTAATAAAACAGGACAAAATAAGATCATCGGATTTTGACGGATTAGCTGAATTCAATTTTCTAAAATATTATTTAAAAATTCCATCGAAACGAACGAGCTATTAATTCCATAGAATTTAATACCTTCTAAAGCGAATATAAATAATTACCATGATCGAGTATAATAAAAATGAATATACCTAATCGACAAATATAAATTTGATGATCCATGAAAAGACTGGACTCTAAGAGAGATCGACGAACATTCGAGATTAATCTCACTCTCTCTCTCTCTCTCTCTCTCTCTCTCTCTCTCTCTCTCTCTCTCTCTCTCTCTCTCTCTCTCTCTCTCTCTCGTTTGTTCGTCGTTCGTTCGTTCTCAAGGTCGCGGGAGCAATACGAACATAGAAAATTATTCTTGAGTAACTCAAACGAAGATCTGTCTTGTCTTGTCTTGTCTTATCTTTCTCTCTCTTTCTCTCTCTTTCCCTCAGCGTTCTCTCTTTAACAACGTCCCTACTTCGTATTACGTAATATAATTAAAAATTAATCAAGATTTTATCGGATTTTATCATCGGTTTGCACGATAAAACGATAGGAAAATGTCGAGTTTTCCTATTTAGAGTTTAACAATATCGACTTTGTGCAAGTGATATATC
>NC_066587.1:16205057-16275057 GCF_905475345.1 Vespula vulgaris
TATCGAATAAAACAATGAAAAGTCGTATTCGTGAGATCGTTGAAAGAGAGGAAGAAATTAATTATAAAAAAAGAATGGGAAAAAAATGGACGTCGGATCTACGTCCATTGAGGACTAACTGGATCAAGGAATATCTCACGACCGCGCCATATTTGATTCTAGTTTTTAAACAGGTTTACGGCATCTTACCGAATGGAAAAAGAAAGGTTCATTATTATAATGAAACGAGCGTGTCCATTGCCTGTGGTATTCTTTTAACTGCCATCGAGGTATTTTTTTTTTCTCATACCATTTATCACTTTTCTTTGCTTTCACTTTTAATTTCTTTTTCTTGTTTGTTTGTTTGTTTGTTTGTTTTTTTTCCCTTCGCGATACATCATCGGATTAATATTTCTCTGTTTTTTATCCTCCTTTATATTTATTTCTATTTTTATTTTTTGACGACCTTTCACCGTTACAGTACACCGGTCTGGTCACTTTAACTTCTACACCTTTAAATTGTGGCCCAGCGATACGTACTCTACTTGGACGTCCCTCTAACGAAAAGTTGCTTTTATTATTACCCGTTGGTTATCCTGCAAAGGATGCTACCGTTCCTGATCTTCAACGCAAATCATTATCGGAGATCTTAACAGAAATCGAATAATATTGGTTGCCTGTTTTGTAACCTTTTCAATAAAATTATTATCAATCTGTCATCAGTATTGAAAATTTCTGTTTAATTAGAAAAAATATCCATGTACCTTGCGAAGGGAACATCCAATCTCTTAAACCTATCGTCAAGTATGATTTTAAGATATTAACATAAAAAAAAAAAAGAAAAGAAATAAAAAAAGGAAAAAAGAAAAATGAAAAACGCCCTTCCAGAGATAAGTGTTAGAAAGTGTCTCTGTGTGTAATTGAAATATGAAAGAAATTTTTATTACTATACATATTCTTGCTTTGTTGTTTCTGTTGTTGTTGTTTTCTCTGTTTTGTTTTGTTTTGTTTTTTTTCCCAAGAATGGGAAACGTTTACATGCACACAATAAAAAGTCCGCATTCCGAAGTTACTAATACAATTTGTGTAAACTAATTTTTTTATCTTTTTTTTTTCTTTTTCTTTTATTTTTATTTATTTATTTATTTATTTTTTTATTTTTTTTATTCTTTTTTTTTTTTTATTTGAATTTGCATACAATATGTTAAAAATAAGCAGTATAAAGTGTAAATTTATGATCTTTAATGAATAAGAAAAAACTGAAATATCGATTGCTCATATTTTAGTGATGTAGCTAACATACAATTCCATATGATTAGGCTGCCATAGCATTACGAAGTAAAAAAAGAAAAAGAAAGAGAGAAAGAGAGAGAGAGACAGAGAGAGACAGACAGAGACAGAGAGAGAGAGAGAGAGAGAAAGAGAGAGAGAGAGAGAGAGAGAGAGAGAGAGAAAGAGAAAAAAGAAAGAGATAGAGAGAAAGAGAAAAGAAAAGAAAGAAGAGAAAAGTATTTTCATACTGTTGAGAATACCAAATATCACCACAGTATCTTAAATTAAGTACACTGAAGATATAAAATATAAAAATACTGAGATATAATGACGGAGAAAAACGGGCATATACAATATAATTTTTTTTTTCTTTTTCGATCTTTTTTTTTTTCTTTTTTCTTTTTGTTGCAGAACCGTAAGTCTGTATCTCATAGCTATGCTGCTACTAATGGCTATGTCAATAAGTGTAAAAGCTTGAATATCATGATACGTACAGATAAACAGAGAATGTTCCTATTTATCACTATTTACGAAACAGATATTTATAATATCATGTATTGTGTTATTTTATTTTATTTTTTTTCTTTCTAGAATATCATTGTTTTTTTTTTCATTACTTTGCTTTACTTTACTTTACGTTTGCATCTTCCATGATACTTGGATTTATAAATCCAAGTTAATAGCGAGGAGCTAAGAGTTAGTATGAAAATTTGAGATCACCAAAAAGTTTTGTTGAATTTTTAAGCATTATCTTGATTTGTTCTTCTTTTTTTTCTTGTTTCGTTTCGTTTCGTTTCATTTCGTTTAAAATTGTAAAAGCAACCAAACATATTAAGTGTCAGTGGCTAAATATAGATTGACCCAGAACTAGGAGAGCATCGTTCTATTAATCATCATTTTACTTAAAACTAATTCTTGTCATTTTGTTACAGCATTCAATATATAGAGTCTATTATATATGTGTTCGAGTTCTAAAAACGATTAAAAAAAATACATTTGTCATATTTTCACGTATTATTTTAAGTTGAAATATTTGGACAGAAATATACATACATACATACATACATATATACATATATATATCGCCCTCCTATTATTTCACTTAAAACAATTAATCTCTTTGTCCGTTTTCTCGTAGGACCTTTGTTTCATGGTCTGTTTTATGAGAGAAGCTTATATAACTATTTGTAAGAACTACCTTATAAAAAAAAAAAAAAAAAAAAAAAAAAACAAAAAAAAAAGAGATAAAAAAAGAAGAAAAAAAAAAAGAAACCATAAATACATTTATTACATTTTTAGCTTTCTGAGATCCACCAGTGCCTGAGAGATGTATTTCTAATAAACAGCGAAGCTACGTATAAAATTCTCTTTCTCTAATCGTTCTTTCTTATGAATACAGTTTAAAAAAAAAATAAAAAAAAAAAGGCAAACAAAAAATGATTAAAAAAAAGAAAAGAAAAGAAAGAGAAAAAGAAAAGAAAAGAATGGCAAATGTTTCAATATACATATCATCTCGTATAGGAATAAAATCTCTCTTCTTTTGTTGTTTTGATAAGAATCGATAAGAATTCTTGATATAAATCGTTGAAATCTACGATAATACTATACATATGGAAATAGAGCCGAGTCGAGGGTGGGGGATTAGGATACGGGGTGGAGATACGGTGAGGATGGGGGCAATTGAGTTGGGCGATTAAGGAGGGGATGTCTAAAGAATACTCTCCTAATTCAAAGACAACCGTAGTCGCACCACACAGCGATAGATAGAGAACCGCGTGACTTATCTACGATATCAGACTTAATCACGGCGATGAAATTCTGCTATGCACAGACGGCAAGACCAGGAGCCCTCAGGAGGAGATGCGAGAGGTGGAGACAGACAATACATGTGGTATCCACGATCACAGTCGTCACAGAACAGCAGCTGATCCTATTTCGTGTCGCCAAATATATTAATAATAGCGTAAGAAAAAAATGTTCAAAGAAAAAAAGAGAAAAAGAAAAAAAAGAAGGACGAACGAACGAACGAACGAATAAACGAACGAACGAACGAACGAACGAACGAACGAACGAACGAATGAACGAATAAATAAACAAACAAAGAAGAGAAAGAAAGAAAATTCAAACGAAGACTATCTCATAGACTTTTACATTAACGTTATATATAACTGTCTTCTCTGTTCGCTAACGCGTATTATTTTGTTTTGTTCGAAAATAAAAAGATCTTCGTGTTCACGTCGTTGGAATAAATGGAAATGCGTAAAATGCGTCAACGATGTTGTAAAAAAAAAAAAAGAAAAAAAAATTAAAAAAATAAAACAAGAGAAAAATCGACGTGTATATGTAATACATATATACGTATATATCGTATATATATGCACACACACGTCACGACGTGTATACGTAATATATATGTCGTATATACACATATGTCACGCGAAATAAAATACGAATAGATAATCGTGCTTCGAGATAAAACTTCGCGTTTGACGCGTTAAAACTCGAATTTTGAATAATCCTGCTTAAAGTTAAAGGGATGAATATACTCACGTCGTTGTCAGAAGTGCCACATATGGAGCAACATTTGCATTCGATACACTGCCACCTGTACTTGCGAACAGAAACGATCATGTTCGCAGTGAATTGCAAACATGTTGGATGCCCTATAACAAGAATGTATGCACGTCATGGAATACGCATGTGGGATGGATTAGGATAACGATTGGACGAGCAGAAAGGTGCCAGGACATTTATCTTGTGCCGAAGAACAGTGAACTCCAAGCTATCTTTTTTTTTTCGTCAAATATACTTATTATTTTTTTTCCGTATCCAAATCGAGGCTCGATCGAATATAGCGTATTATACATACATATTTGTACTTTATATCAATATTTGTATACATAACAAGAAAGTATCTCTGGTATGTATTTTTTGTTTTTGTTCGGTTTTTTTCGGTAATTTTTAATTTTTTACTTATTTACTTTTTTACTACTTTTTTTTTTTCTTTTCGTTAAATTTTGTCAAACAAGTGCGAATTGTATGTCTTTCACCTTTCCTCAGCACTAAACGTCCGGAATAATGAAACTTGTCCATGTTTCCGCACATAATGTTTTATTTCATGATACTCGCAATTTTTGATGTTGCCTTTTGAACATATGTACTGTTATTATTATTTGGAATAATAGGTGGTAAGTAATAGCAGGGCGTACCTTGGAATAGTTCACGTTCTTTCTTGCGCAGCACAATATAAACGTCGCAGATCAGCACACTCTCCCTCGCTTTCTCTCTATCCCTTTCTCACTCTCACATTCTCATACGTACTACTACGCACACATCACACACAGAGATCATACACATGACACACATCACACAGAGAAAGAGACACAGATATACGCACCCATACCACCCCTCCCTACCCCTCCCCCCACACGCACACAACTCATAACGTATCACATTTGTATATATATATAATATATATATTCATATATATAACTAATGTTACTCTTAAACGCTATATTTGTAAGCCTCATGGGTATTGCTTAATTAAAATTGCCTAATAACAAGTCTTCAATTTTATATAACAAGGAGGAACTATCTGCATGCTTTTTTTTTTCGTGTGTTGGTTTCTTTTTTTTTTTTCGTTTTTTTTTCCTTTTTATATATATATATACCATGTGAGTTTTTCTTATGACAATCTAAGAATTATTTATTTTTTAATCGGATAAACTGAAGCAAGATATTTTTTTTTTCTTCTGCTATTTTGTTGCATCAACTACTGTAGCATTAAGTGACGAAAAAATCGTCTTAAGCGCGCGGCACTATTGAACATATATATATGTATTATATATAGCTTATATATATACTATATAATATATAAAATACATATGTATATGTTATTTCTTGCGTATATATATATATATACACATACACACACATATATATACACACATATATATATGTATGTACGTATGTATGAACTGTAACGTATTACTTTTTGGCGAATAATTTGGAAAAAAATTTTGTTTGATCTTCCAACAAACATCTGAAGAAATTATATAATATTTTTTGATCGAGCAGACAAAGTCTTCAATGGTTATGTTGATTCAAGATATTTTTTTCCTTCTCTTTCTTTCTTTGATTTGTAATAAGAAAACAATTTTCCAAAGCTGCTTTGGATTCCAGTGTATATGAATATGTCTATAAATACGCATGGAATGCAGCATTTATATACATATATATATGTTCTCATTATTAAATTTGACTCAAAAGTTTGAAAGTCATATCGTAAAGAAATGCTCTCGGTATATGCCTGAAAAACTCATAAGGTATTACATTAATATTAGATATATATATACATATATATATATACATATACATATATATACACATATATACACATATATTTATATATATATATATATATATATATATACATGACAATATTACTTCTATTAAAAAAAAAAAAAAGATATTTGTACAGGTATCAAAGCTTGTATAAAACTAAGCTATCAAATTTCTACAAAGAGACCATAATATCATTATAGTCGTTACGATGCTTTCTCGTCTGTGTGACACGTCACTATTCGAATTCATACCTAATTGAAAAACATCTGACCATGAAAAATTTTCTTCTGATTTTTTTTTTTTTCATTTTTCTTTTTTACTGTTTTTTGTTCACGCCTTCTTTTTATGTAACATATTAGATGGTCCCAAAAGTTTCTTTCGCTATCTGCAGGCAGCTGTTTTATCTGGCAGTGTTTAAAAACAAAAGAAACTTTTAGGACAACCTAATATATACATAAATATATATATATATATATATATATATATATATATATATCATAACTTTTAATATGCTTAATAAATATTTGTGTCATATCATTCGATGACACCTGCAGATATCTAATCATTCTTTCATTCGACAAAATGTAATAATACTCTTGAAAACTTATTATTCGAATTAATTCAAAAGAAAAAAAAAAGAAAAAGAAAAAAGAATATTAATAATAATAATAATATTAATAATAATAATAATAATAATAATAATAATAATAATAATTGTAATAGTAGTAGTAGTAATAGTAGTAGTAATTATAATGATGATAATAATAATAATAATAATAATAATAATAATAATAATAATAATAATAATAATAATAATATTGAATCAAGAGCAGCAGATATATAGTCAAAGTACAGAATTAGAGAATCTGGAAGAGAGTAATTGAAAAGTTGTGCCCCATGTTTTTACTATTGGCAGGAAGTCAGTGTCTATGGTATGTATATATATGCAATTATTATTTCTATAATTATATCTAATCGAAGAAAAAAAATGTTATTATTAATTGCAACGTACTCTACGTTTTTGTATTATATAAATACCGAATATATATATATATATATACACATATGCATATGTAACATATATATGTATATATAATATATATGCATATATAATATATGTATGTATATATATTATATATAGTATATATATAATATGTATAATATATATAGTAAAGCTATTGTAAATTAAATCTATAACCCCATAAAAACGTTATATTTACATGATTTTCAATGTAGAAGCCAAAAAGCAATGAAGTTGCTAATTATCAATAGGATTTTTTTTGTTCGTTCATTTGTTTGTTTAGAAGCAATTGATAAGAATATTTTTTTTTTTTTGTAGAGTACTGGCATATTCATTTTATCGGATATATATAGCTTAGCTTGCTAATAATATATGTGTATTTATGTAATGTGTGTATGTGTGTGCCTGTACATCTCTATATATTACACTTGCTCAATTCGTTATACTTTCGTTTGCTTGCCTTTTTAAGTGAAATCATTTCTTTTTTTTTGGCATGGAAAAGTGCTTTTTGATTATCAAATGCCTTCTATGAGTTTTAACAAGCAAAAGAATGGAAGGGGAATAATAAAAACTATACGTTATATAAGAGTATAAACGTTACTTGTGCCCATTTTTCAGACAAATCTTAATTAACAATTACTATTTGAAAATAATTAAGTTTGAAGAAAAAAGTAAAGGAAAAAAAAAAAAAAAGAAAGAAAAAGATTTAAAAAAAGAATAAAAATAAAAAAAAGAAAAGATAAAAAAAGGGATAAAGAAACAAACAAACAAAATGACGACACGAGGGGGGAAGGCATAAAGTTTGTTTTTTTTTCTTCTTCTTTTCTTACAACTGTACCTATTTATTTTGATACTATGTTAAACTTTTAGTACTGTTATATGTGCTGCGCTGTTTTGCTTCTATCAGAGTATCTGGAAATTCAAATATGCAATGAATGCAAAAGATCCAAACACAACTTCTTTTTTTTTTTTTTTTTACAAGCTCTAAAAATTTGTCTCTCTCACAATACCAAAGACACGTGGTCAATATTATAATATTTCTATATATCACTTTGAGTATGTTGCTTTCTCTCTTTTAGAAGTGATTCTCATGTGATTGTGCTAGGTTTATATATATATGTATATATACATATATATATATATATACACATATATACGTACATACATACATACATACATACATACATACATACATACATATATATATATATATATACATATATATATATATGTATATAATAAAGATATTCTCAATAAATCCTATTTAAATTACTTGATATAAATTATGTTTTTGTTTGCAAATTTCTTTTGCCTTTTTTCTTTTTCTCTTATATCAAGTACGCGCATTTTCGTTTGATTTCAAACACAATAACATAAAGACGATACGATACACTGTCAAACAGAAGACAAATACATCTTCTTCAATACGTGCTCTAGTGATACTGTGCAACAGGAATTTTTAAAAATTTTACTTCTTTCTTTTCTTTTCTTTTTTTTTGCTTCGTTTTTTTCTTGCGTTATTCCGTTAAGAATTATTTTTAAAAAATCACACACGCCTAAAAAGGTCTACGACTTTGAAAATTGTACAATCGGAATCATATAATTTTTTTTTCTTTTCTCTCTCTCTCTCTCCCTCTCTCTCTTTTTTTTTTTGGTTAAATATTTCGTTTGAGTTGAATTTCTTCTTTTTTGTACGTTTCTCTCGTTTTATTATTATTTTATTTTATTAGTATGTATTTTTTTTTACTTTATATTTCTTTTTTTTCTCTTCTTTTCTTTTCTTTTCTTTGCAAAAATCGTATCTTATAAACTAATCATTGAATTACAATAAATCACAGTTAATTTTTTATGCCGTAAAGGAATTATTGAAAATTCCTATTACTCAGATGCGACAAGTTGCACCATTGACAAAGTGATGTTTTGCTTTTCTTGTCTTGACTAGTGTATATATAAAGCTTATAACCACTTGACCTACAATGTGCGCAGATAATTTAATAGTATTAATTATTGCACACACAATAATACATTTCCATGATCCTTCGGAATAATAACTTTCGAAATATGTCACACATAGCGACTCTGTAACTGTATACAACTCAAAAATCATTTCATTTATAACAAAATTATAAACAAATTATAGAAATTTTTAACAAGCACAATTCTATTCGTAAATTAACTTATACAATTAGACTTTTGTTTTGTAACAAAGCTCTAACGGGCAAAACAAAAGAAAATTTAATACGATTTAAATATTTCACTTGATACCGATAACTCGTATCACTTTACTTATACGCGTGATATATATATATATATTTATTTATTTATTTAAAAATTATGTTAATATGATAAAAATTACGTCTATTACATAATACTCTAACATATGCTTCATAGCAAAAAAGAAAAAAAAAATGAAGAAACAAAAAAAAATTAAATAAAACAATGCCCGTCAATGTGCAAAACAAAAACAAATATTTTTTCAATTAGCTAAAAAATATTGTTCAAAAACAGTCTTATTAACTTAAATATATTTATATATTTCATATATATATATATATATTTACACTAATTGGAAATAAATAAAATTTTGTCAAATAGTCTTTCCATTAGAAATATTATTATAACGTGACATATTATAAGCTTATAATAGATACTAATAATATTTGAAAACACTTATGCAGTTAATTTCCAATCCACCAAAAACCCATTGATTAGAACTACTCCAAAGTCACGATGATTTCGGTGTAACGATATTTCCGATTAGAAACGTTCAATTTTCTATTTTGAGTTGCATATGTTTGTAAATTTCGAGTTACAGATCGCGGTTAGACATAAAGAAAGAACATTTTTCTTTAATTATCCTTTTTTTTTCCTCTTTCCCTTCCTCTTCTTCTTTTTATTCTTCTTGTTCGTTTTTATTTTCATTTTTATTTTTCTTATATATTTTTTTTTTCTTTTCTTTTTTTCCTTTTCCTTTGCTTTGTTTCGTTTTATTTTGTTCCATTTGGATTTTGTTCTTTCCTCTCAAATTAAATAATTTGTTAGGTCAGAATGTTTATCGAAAGGAAATAATAAAGACGCGACTAATACGATTATCGAAAATATATCAATATGATTAATTATGATTTGCTCTGCGTGTATACTTGCGTTTGACTTTCTCCTCGAGCTTACCTGAGCGACCGCAATCACTGCAAGAGACCAATTCCTCTGATCCACCAGTTTTTTTATTCTCTCTTGCATCGCCCAAACAAAAGTCACAGTAGGGAGAGGGTTGCGCGGATTTTCCAGGCTTTTTCTCAGCAGGTCCAGGTGTTGGTGGTCCACCCTCGGGTCTAACTGAGGAAGGAGAAGGTACAGCGGTACCACCAGGAGATGATACTGCAGGTAGATGATCTTCCTTAGGTGGTGGTATAGTAGGCGATGTTGGTGCGATGGGCGTCTGAACTGGTGGTAACTGTGCTGGTTGTTGCGGCTGCGTTGCGGCTCCCGCAGCAGGGGCAGCTGGTGCTGCGGGAGAGGGACTCGAGGTACTCGAGGTAGTAGTGTTCTGTCGACCCCGACGTGTACCACCTAGTCACAAACCGACCACATACCCAGTTGCGCTTTGCGTCACAAGCTAATGACCATGCACACTGGCTTATATTGACAATAATTTATATTCAATTCTGTGAAAATGTCTATTAATAATCGATTCAGTTATTCACATGATAATGATATATGTTCTAAATAGTAAAATAATAAGAGAGTGAAAGATATATATATATATGTATGTATATATAGATGTGTGTGTACACATATATATATGTGTGTATATATATATATATATATACATATATTAAATCAAGATATAATTTCTACATATGAATGATAGAGAAAAGTATGATTATTACGCATCGAAACATTTTGTATGTATGTTTCGAGAGATATAGATAATCGATATTATCATTGAATTTTACGATTTTATTTTATTTTTTCATTTTTATTTTTATTTTATTTCCTTTTTTTTTATATATGTATACGTATATTCTCATTGCATATCGTTCCAATAACAGAATCAATTATTTAAACTCCACAGTTCATTTTTTTTTCAGACAAACTGGCACAACAATGAAAAAGAATCCAATTATATGTTTTTTTTCTTTTTTTTTTTTTTGTAACAAGATGCATTTCGATCAATACATTCCATCACCAACAACTATTTCAAAATACAATATCTAAATACTTGACTTAAAGAACAGGCAAACAAACTTTACTATAAATATACTGAAACACTACTGCAAATTTATCAAATTTATACTTTTTATTTAGTCAAGCTTCAGCATTTTATGATAGGAAACTTGAAGCCAAAATTGCTTTAGGAATCAAGTAAGCATCAAAAGAGCAAATAAAGTAATATCTAAAACAGTTAGATCTACCTGTAATTACTATCATGCTAAAAAATTAGGATATAGGAATTACTGATAAAAACACACACATACCAAACACTCAGAGACATGACTGTGCCAAAAAAAAGAAGTTACAATTCAAAGGACATAATGGATCATCGCTTTTCTCTAATAATGAAAACATTTGATTTATGCATTTGCAGAGGCATGCATTGCAAAATATATCTAAAAACATCATATCGATTGATTCCTTCTTTACCAAAATATTTACTGTGAAAGACTTTCTCTTTGTGCACGTATACTATCTAAAACAAACCATTAAAATTTTGCTGATTCACATATTTCTTAATTTTTTCTTTTTTTTTTTTTGTTCTTTTTTTTCAAAGCTGACTCGGTGTAATATAAATGAGATGCTATATAAATCTGTCCTGGATGAAAAAATCACCAGAACTTACAAGACAAACATTACATTTATATATAACGGTATTTGCAACGCATGCATTTGCAATACATATAAAAATATATAATCAATTTTTTTATGTCAAAGGATTATTAAAGTAAATAGTTGCATGGATAGGATAAATTGTAGATATGAGTAAAAGGTAAGTGGTAATATGTGATGGGATAAGGTAAGGAATATTGGCTTAAGGGAAAGTGAGAAAACTGAGCTGATTTTGGCTCCAACCTGGCTGGTTCGAAGCAGCGGTGTCTGCAACGCTCCTAGGTTCAACTTCGGCAGGACTGGGACTTAGTTCCTTAGCAGGATCACCAGAGGAAGTAGAGTGGGAATGACCATAATGGTAGACCAGACCAGGTCTGGTTTTATACCGTGCGCTGCATACTGCAAAAGTGCAAATACTGTTTTCCCGCAATCCATCTAACGCAACGTCCATGAAAAGACAGACCTCTTTTAATGGATATTTAGGAAGGTTTTAGGACCGAAGCTTACGGGTCAAGGACAAGGAAATTTGCACACCTTCCGCACCAGTACACATCCCTATCCACCTACAAATCTATATGTGGACAAGCAGTGAAGGAGTTCCAGCCCAAGAAGCAAAACTAATACGATGCAAGGCTTGATGCTTGTATACTCCTACAGAATGAGCTCGCTACAGTGTGAGCCAGTACATTATTGCTCTGTTATTGGCAGGTAAAATAAGTCTAAAGATATTTGGCCACTTTCATAAGCTCACTTAAGAACAGACATAATTGCTAATTCTTATTGACAGTAGGAGCTTACTATATGAGACCAAATTTCTTAAGATTTCTGCTATTCTAACAGGAGTGGTTTCAAGAAGTAAACAGATTGCAGGCACATTCGAGTTAATTCGCTAGACTTTGGGTCTGAAAAAGTATTGGGTCTAATTAGTAATGACTATTGTATTCCTTCAAAACTTTAACTGCTATGGAATTACTATTATTAACAAAAATTATTTATCAATGTTTACTAATACTATATTCATACTAGATTATTTCTCTTTATAAAAAAGTATATTACGTCTGTAGGAGAGAAAAATCAGTTTTAAACATACTAAAGATTTATAGAGGTTATTGCTTCAATTTGGAAAGAATGAACATAACAAAAGAAAGTATTAATATGATATTAGGAAAGTAAGTAAAGGTAAGTAAGTAAACAAAAGTTTGGAAGAGTGTTAAACAAATTTGTAAAATATCAGTTGTAAAAAGACATCTCCCTGTTATGAGTTAAACTTTTACATTAAAACATCAAAATAAACTAGAGCTTGTGTTTTCTAAAAATCTATGACACGTTAAATAAAGACACAACTACTATAAACTTGAAGGAAAACAACAATCAATACGGTACCGATCAATTTTATATATCGAGATTAATACGAGACTAAAGAGCACCTTCCCACATTATAGTTCATTACATGATCGATCACCATCCCTCGGTGTAAGATTATGCAGTATTCAACACTAAAATATTTAATAATTTATTTCTAGCTTCCATCTTATTTTATACCATAAAGTAATTTTTGTGTACCTTGCAAAATTATATGTAGATGTGGTTAAAATATAATAACTAAATAATGTTAACAAATTTGGTAACGCGATGCGTTTGTTTCTTAAACAAAACAATAACTGACAGAAATAATAATAATAATAATAATAATATTAATAATAATAATAATATTTGGTGAAACTAATAACAGGAGAGAATCATTTGTAGTTGTATCTATGATTAAACTTACGGTCACAAACGAATGGCTTATCGGAGTCAACAGCATCATAGTTAGTTTTCTTACGGCCACGTCCCCCACCCTGAATAAAATAGTAAAATAATTGTTTCGTTATTTCTCTATTGTAACATTCTTATATTATTGTACAGCCCAATATTTATTAATATTCATTAAGTGTACCTTTGTACGTTTGGTCCCAGGACTATCTGTGGTTGGTGGATGACTTCTGGCAGGATGATGACCACCACCTCGGTGTTTTCTTCTTTTCCTTTTACTACTGTAACTTTCTTCGTAATCATAATCACTATCTGGATCAGGTTCTTCGTAAGCATCCATATCCAACATATCTTGTTCATCGTAATACCATGCATCTTTACTATGTTCATCTTTTAAAAAATAACAATTAATTATTATTTTCTATATCTTATCTCAATTATTGCAAGATCAAATTGTTTATTTTGATATACCTTTAAGTCCAACTGATTCTTTACTATCATCATTGACATGTGTTATAGTTTCTACACCCTCAGATCCATCTTCTGTGTCACCTCTCGGTCCACGTTTTGGATGTAAATAGTGCATTAAATACTGACGCCGCTTTTTCCTCCATCGTTTGCTTGGATACGTGTAAATTTGTCCGTGTAATAATCCTGGTAACCTTTCTCTCGAGGACATGAAAAGCGTAGAATGATTCTGCGCTACTCCTAAGAATTTTAACAATAATACATAATATAACACCAATATGTAAAAACATTGATTAAATTTTTTATTTAACAATAAAATCACTATATACCACATTGTCGACACCGATACGTTCGGTCTCTACAAACATTCACTTGTACTCATAAACAAAGTGAATTTTCTGTTGGATCAATAAATGTATCAACAATACATTCATACACATACATTGGGCAAATAAGTCCAAAAAGTATATTTACACAGAAAATATTTTAACTTACCTGTCTGTGAGTCCAGGAAAGGCATACGTAACCTCCTTTCTCTGCATAATCGACTGTTATAATTCGACGAATTTTCAATGGCTTCCCTATACGCTGTGTCATTGAGAAAACTAAAAAAACCATTCATAACAAATAATGTTTATATATATATTTCTTCACATATTATACGCAATAACGATTCGATATAGAAGAAAATTTCTTTACCTTTCTATTTTAAGTAAGTTACTTTCGTTAACTACTTGAATAATTCCATGAGAAGCAGGAGAGATAGCAACGGCTGTCATCTTTGAGCAAGCCTCTGCTGCTCCTACTTTGCCGCTTGGACTCCTTCTTTTCGGAAGTGTAACTAACTTAGTCAAAATAATTACTTCCTGTAAAATGTACGTAAATCATTTCACAATTTATAACAGATATTTTTCGAACGTTTTAATCTTATAAATTCTCGATAAATAATTTATTATGATTTTATATATAATTTTTAAATTTATATTATATCATATTTTAACAGTAATAGATCAAATCAAAAACTTGTATTGATTCGTGATATATATATATATATATATGCTTACAATCATAAATATTATATTCGAATAATGAAATACGAAAGAAAATTATTTATCTCTTTTTAGGACACATATTTATTTATTTTACAACTCGTATTATAATTTAATATTTAGCATTTTCTTATTAATTTTACACGTAATAAATATTAAGTACAACTCTTAAAGTGACAGACATAGAAAGTGATGGGAGAGAAGTATTAAATCAAACGAAAAAGCGATTGTGAGTTTTATTTGAACAGTGCTTGATAAAGAAACCAAAGAAAAAAGGGGGGAAAAAAAAATTAAAAACCACATGTGTGTTCAATGGTAGGAATTCAAAATGGTTACTATATACTATTTGAAAGATTCTTATTTTTTTTTGTTATGTTTTTTTTTTTTTATGTTTCCTATAAAAATGCTGGAAATCCTTTCTTTGAAGACTGGAGTGCATTTTATTCCTAAAATGTATTCAAAGCAGTTATACACGTCATCAACGTGTAAACTACTTGTAAATTATGGAGCACAGCCATTGAGATGAACATTTCAAATCACAAACTCATAATATTATATCATATATTGATTATTGTGAAAATGTAAGCAATCGACATCTATTTTCTCTTTCTATTATTTCAATTTTAACAAGGCAACTTGTTGAACTATCTCTTTGCAAATTGTATGTATGTATTTTTGTACAAGACATATTCTTCTTGTTTTTATCTACTGCAAAAGATTATCCTTTTATAATGCTGATACAATGTGAAGTTCCATAATTGAATACCAAAGTTAGGATATGGCAAAAACTTTTCATAACTATTATATCATATATGAAATATTGTGAATTCTAATGATCTGAAGTATTTTTTTTTTCCTTAATCCCTTTTTTTTTTTTTTTTTTTGATTTTTCTTATATGCAAAGCATGTTTCTTAATCAGACACTATTACATTTTTGTTTAGACTATAGTGTTCTAATAGAAACAAGGATAGATTAATTTCCATTTTCTTTCCTCTTCTTCTTCTTTTTTTTTTTTTTTTCAAATGAGCTGTTATATAAATTTGTCACTTAATAATTATTTGCGTACGAAAAATTTACTAAATTATTTTTCTCTTCTGTATCCTTAGCTAATTATATGAAATATTTAAGAATATATACTGCAGAAAAGGATTTATTCCCATATTTTAAAGTGCATTAAGATCGTATCTTATAACTTTTTAAGTTTAGAGATATTACCTACATATAAATAAATTGTCTGGATAGAGAAAGTAGATTTATTGAAACCTTTCTTCGCAGTTACGATCTTTCCTTTCTTTAAATAATTTAAACTTTTCGATTAAATCTTCCGTTTTAATTTCACCGTGAACTACGTTATCTCTCGTACGAACGTTTACAGTCCCTGCATTTCGTTCTTTCTCTCCAACAACTGAAATAAAAGAAGAAAAAATTAAGAAAAAAAAAAAAGAAAAAAGAGAAAGTTATATTTCTAAAAGAGATATCAGGATTATTAAAGATATAAGAATATTTTAATATATACCAAGTATAAAATTAAATTGTGCCAACTGGGCATTACGAATTTTTTTGTTCATTGTATCGCTAGAATCGGTATCAACTTCTGCGTTAAAGCCTGCTTCCCAAAGTTTTGTTTTAACTTCGATCGCGTATTCTTCGAAAGGTGTTCCCACAGGAATCACCATTACTTGTCGCGGCGAAAGCCAAAATGGCCACTTTCCTGCATAAGATTCGGTAAGGATAGCGATCATTCTTTCTACAGAA
Organism: Vespula vulgaris; assembly: GCF_905475345.1. NCBI lineage: Eukaryota > Metazoa > Arthropoda > Insecta > Hymenoptera > Vespidae > Vespula > Vespula vulgaris. Next base: position 16,221,526 of record NC_066587.1, read on the forward strand.
CCCAATATAGCTCTGTGAATAATTACTGGCCTTGTTTTCTCGCCTGATTCGCTGCGAAATAATAATATTACACACGATATGATAATGTGAATATTTTATGATCATCTCATACTTAGTTTCTCAACTTACTTGACATACGATAAATTAAATCTAATTGGTAGTTGAAAATCTAATTGTATCGTAGCACATTGGTGTGGTCTTTTCAAAGCGTCCATAATTGTTATATCTATTTTAGGACCATAAAAAGCACCATCCTGAGGATTTATTTTCCATGATTCTCCAAAGGCATTTAAACTTTCTTCCAATGCTTTTTCTGCTAGATCCCAAAGAACCAAGTCTCCTAAATATTTCTCAGGGCGCGTAGATAAACATAAATTAAATGTAAAACCAAATACGGAATATACATGACGTAGGAAATCCAGTGCTCCCAACATTTCATCCTTGATTTGATCTATCGTGCAGAATATATGTGCATCGTCTTGTTGGAAACGTCTTACTCGAGTAAGACCCGTTAATGCGCCAGATAATTCATTACGATGTAGTACTCCAAAATCTGCCATTCTTAAAGGCAATTCACGCCAAGATCTATTTCGTACGTCAAAGATCATACAATGACCTGGACAATTCATTGGCTTTAATGCAAATGTTTCCTTTTCAACATCAAATGAAAACATATTATCTGCATAATGTTGCCAGTGACCAGAAGTTTGCCATAATTTACTATTGTAAATATTCGGCGACACAACCTCTTGAAAACCTCTTTTTCTATATTCACCACGAATAAATTCGATTAAAGTGTTGTAAATATAAGCACCACGTGGTTGAAAGAAGCAAGATCCTGGAGAAAGCTCATGGAAAAAGAATAATTCTTGTTCTTTTCCAATTTTTCTGTGATCACGTTTAGCAGCTTCTTCTTGAAATTTTTCCCATTCTTTCATTTGCTTAGTATCAGGAAAACTTATACCATATATTCTTTGCAAGGATTCCGCTTCTGCATTACCTTCCCAATACGTAGAAGAATTTTTCGTAACTTTAATAGCCTTAACTTTTCCCGTATGTCTAATATGTGGACCTCTACACAAATCGATCAGTGGACCACATCTATAAGCTGTAGTAGTAGGAGTATGTACCTTCTCATTCAAAATGCGTACTTTGAATTCATTATATTTAAACATTTCTAATAAATCTTCTTTTTTCATCTCAAGCCTTTCAAAGGGTTGCTTTTCTTTAACTATGCCTTTATATAAAGTTTCCAAAGTAGGAAAATCTAAATTAGATATACCTTTATCACCAAGGTACATGTCATAGTAAAAACCATTTTCGATTGGAGGTCCGTAACATAAACAGCCTCCATAAATGCGTTCCATGGCTTCTCCAAGGATATGAGCACTAGAATGCCAGAAAACTTGTTGAGCGTCAGGATCGTCGAATTTAAGAAGCTGAAGTTTACAATCGGATTCCAGAGGTCTATCAAGATCCCAAAGTTCGTTATTAACCTTTGCTATTACAACGCTGTCTGATAAACTTTGACTAATATTCTTTGCAATTTCATATGGTGTGGTACGCCACGATTGGCCGGTAACTTCTTTCCCATTTGGAAGCGTCACGGTTATCTCTTCAGGTTCTTTACTCGCAATTTCAGCATCGTATTCTGCTTTTAACTTATCCCATAAAACTATACGTTCCTACAAGTACATATATATATATATATATATTACATAAAACTAAATGTAATAACATATAAATATTATTAAGAATACTTGTCTAAATATTTACCTGAATATATTCAGGCCATGGATTTAATTCGCAAACCGAACTCTTTTCAATTGCAACTTTTTTATCTTTTCCTGGCTTCATTTTTGCCTGAAAAAAAAGAAAAAAATACAATCAATCAGTAAACTATTTTACGAATAAGAAATAAGAAAAAAAATTAAAACGTTTCTGTCTTCTTATAAAAATAAAGCAAAACCGTCAAGATAGGTCGCTACAAGTGTTAGGAAATCGAATATTAAGGTTACGTCAGATTATTGATTTATATCTCTACTACAGTGGGTGGTACGATAATAAACAGACGAGCACAGAAAAATGATATTTAGTGATTAAAAACGATCTTTGTTCTTCTCTCTCTTTTTTTTTTTTTTCGATACACGATGATTCCATAAAATGATAACAATATAACTTTATAACAAACCCAAGCGTGCTTCCGTCTAGTACCACTGTAAATGATCCTATAACCGTAAAATCGTAGAGATGTCAACATGATTTTAAAAATTAAAAATATAAACGATAAAACCCGAATGATAATTAGATAACTCGTGCCTTTTCTTCCTTAATATTTAAGCTTTGCACATCAGATATAACGTTGTCAACCATGTTGTATTCACACTGCTTATTTGGTCTATTTAAATGCTTTCACTGTCGATCCGCAATTCTATATAGTAATTCGTCGAGAACTATTAAATTTAATGGAAATTAAGATAATTATAGTTCATATGTTTTAATAGAAACGATCGATGATCATTTGGATAGAATGTATTCGTTTTTATCGTTAAATCAGGTATTACAAAATGATTCACTGTTAAGTCCGTTATACTTTCCATACACGTCTTCACGCAATTCTAACACGTGGATCATCCTATTCTCATTTATTCAGTTGTGGCTACGACGATCGTATTTCTTTTTTTTTTTTTCTTTTTTTTTCTTTTGACAAAGTGATTAGTTTAAATAAAATTACAAGCAAGTTTCTATACCATAATTAATATAGATACAAAATATATAACGTACGTAATAATTTTCTATCGATTAAAAGAATAATTGTTACATGTATTTTCATATCTCAATATGGCAGTTATTTGAGAAATATGATGCAACTTGTTCCTTTTTAAATTCATTATCAGCATAATATTGAAACTCTTGATGAATCAGCTTTTTATGTTTCATATATTCCGATGGATTAAATATATATATATTCATTATGTATATGTGCTTTTTATATATAGTATATGAGTATTTATATAAAGGATTGAAGTTTAAAGTTATTACAAAAAAAATGTCTCCGATCCTGCCAGGATTCGAACCTGGAATCTTCTGATCCGTAGTCAGACGCGTTATCCGTTGCGCCACAGGACCATCTTGATCACTTTGTTATTTATATGATTAATAAGATAGAATTACTTATTGTAATTTAATATAACTCAATCACATTATAAAGTTTTTATAATTCTTATGAATTCTTCGTAATAATAATATAAAGATAAAATATAAAAAAAAATTTATCATAAAACAAGAATATTTATATCTATGATATAAATTGGAAAGAGAATATAATTAATAAGAATTCAATGTTTTAATTGGATTTATAAAAAAGGCTTTTATTACTTAAATATAAAGGAACTTACTTAAGTTACAGATTGGAAATTAAATCTAAATTCTTGCAAGCTATTCTTATCAACTATAGATCTATCATTATCTAACGAATCTTGTGACTGTTTGTTTAGTTCGCTATCAGTTTTAACAGAGTTCTGTTTTATATTATTAGCTTTTCGTAAAAATACAGATGTTTTATTTAAATTTGACGTATTTGTAAATTTAACCGATGTAACTTGCTTATTAAATTTCTGTTCATCTTGCATCATTTTTTCTCTATAATTTCCTAATTTATTTCTCATAATTTGTCTCTTTTTTATCAAAGGTGCAGTATTACTTTTTAAAGTATTCAAACTTTTGGAAATATCCTGTGCTTGTTTCATTTGTACTTTTCCTTTTTCTAAACTTGATTCCAATTCTTGTATACACCAATAAAGTTCTAATACAAATTGATCCTCGGCTTCTTGATTTAATCCACTCAATGTTTCTACACTGGAAGATGTTTCGCTCTTTATCTCTGAATTTGTTTCCACATTCTTTTTTTTGGGAGATATGCTGTTATTCTAAAAAACAATTTATTTATTTTGAGGGCAATCATTTAGTATCTATATATTGCAGTGATAATTGTTAAGAAATCTTTAAAAATAAATTTGTAAATCAATAATAACTGATGAATATTATATATTACTTTTGCTTTTGGTCTCATTATGACATACAATAACAAATAATCTGTACACTGTAATTTGGAGGTTATATATCAGATTGCAAAATAACGTCTTTAATCAAACTAGAACAATCGCCATATTGATGTGACGATTAAATAAAATGAAGAACAAGGTTAGGAAAAAAATCTCGAAGTTGATTGGTTGCTTTGCTATATGGCGAATCGTTTATTGGCGTAACTTTATTGCACTTACAATATGCACAAATGGCGATGGTAACGTTTCTATACGGTGAGATTTCGATTAGTGTTTAGTGTGCCATCTGTTGTTTTGTTAAGCAGTTAACAAGAGCGGCTTCTTATCACGTGTTTAGAAGAATGATCTATTGCTCAAGAATGCATAATAGATCTTGTTAAGTTTCGTATCTGATTCGTATTTGTTATTTGTATGTGTTTTGTTTTATTCGGATCGATTATAATAATAATAATGTTTATACAAGTTAACATGCAATTTTCTTTGTCCTATGTAAAAATATTTGATTTAAGGTTATGTTCTTTTTTCGAGTTCATAACTTGATAAATGAATATTCTCCGATTCAATCGAATCATGAAATCATTAATTTTCTACGTTATCAGAGATTGGAGATTTACTACATTGAAGTAAATTTCAAGAAAAAGTTGAGCGAGTAGGTTCACTTTGTCCTGGTCCAATATCAAAACTTCGTTATCTGGTATAATGAAGGTAAATTTTTCGAAGTTGAACTAAAAGTAACTGCATGATAATTCACTTTGGAATAAAATGCGTCTTCTGATTACAGATGATATGTCCACAAAGAGATCTCTGCCGTAAATCAGACTGCGGCGGCTTGATCTAGTACGAAAACAGATGAATGATGAAAACTGGTGATCGTCAATCAAAAATTTCATATTATTTGTAATAGACATGCCTCGTACTGGTATGTAAGAAAGATGTAACTTTAATATAGTTATCAATTTCGTCATATATCGAGATGGATGGTTTTTACCATTAATTCAGGAATCACGAATTTGATAAAACAAACTTCATTCGTGATATTATATTTGAACAAAAAATAGCAAAGTTAAATCCGTAACGAATGATTATACCAATTATTCGGTATAGTTGGAAACAGAAAAATGAATACTAAGATATAATCAGGTTTCTGTGATTAGACCAATCTTAACCCGTATTTTGAATAAGGCAAGCGATAATTCTTTTTTTTTGAGATTATTCGAACGTCTATGCTTCTTTTTCATCTATGCTTTTTTTTGAGATTATTCGAGCATTCCATGGTAATATTTTAAACATCGAATAAATTTAATTATCAATTGTAAATACATTTTAGATGACCTGGAATTTTTCAGATCTGATACAACGTCGGCGGAGCATCTAAAAAAGAGAACAGATCAACATGAGTACTGAATTAATGTCGACAGTTGAATTTAATTCCTTCATGGTATTATTCAAATCTAACATAATGCTGTACCATCGATGACATTGAAGATGAAGAGAAGTTTGAAGAGGGACAAGCCTTTGTCAGAAGGATCATTAACAACATATCCGAGTAAAGGTGACCGAAAGAAAGAAATAGAAACAAAAGAAAATGAAGAGAAACTAGGAAAGATGAAATGAGAATCGAATTAATTCGACAGTTTATTACATTCAGTGTGCCGGTATAGAAATATTATACAAATTCGAAGATGTTCGAACGAATTACGAAACGTTAAAACTACATGGTTTTTTCCCTTTTTTTTTCCTTTTTTTTTTAAACATATACATACAAGAGAGAGCGACGTGTAACGTTTCTATACAAACACCCAACACGACGAGCACAACGTATGCACATAAAACGGCCCGCCATTTCTACTAAATGAACTGTCCTAATTATAATTCTAGTGTAATGGAGTATTTTATTTACAATTTAAAGTGCGTTTTTCTCCCCAACTTTTCGTTAAGCTCGCACACTTTGGTATTTTTTTTCTTTTTTTCTATTTTTTTTTCCTTTTTTTTTCTTTTAATCGAATCTGTCTCTTCTAAGAGAGATTTTATCATGCACGCGCGCATTCCTCTTACAAAAAAAAAAAAAAAGAAAAAAAAGAAAAGAAAAAGAAAACAGAAAAGATAAAAAAGAAAATGATACTTAATGACTGCGTTTGGGTTTTTGTGATGTTCACAAACTTACAACATAATCGGGATAGTGTGTAATTATTAAATATAACATCAGCATGTATACGTCGTTCGCTATTTATATTAACTATATTATTATTATTATTACTATTATTATTATTGTTATTGTTATTATTATTATTGTTATTATTATTACTGTTATTATTATTATTATCGTTATCATCATCATTATTATTACTATTATTATTATTATTATTAATATTATTATTATTATTTGGGCCTGAGTATATTAATGATCTTAAAATCGCTTCAATTTTACAGCAGCGACGTTAACAATAATTATGTACATTTCGTACAAGTTGCCATCGTACGTTCTCGTTAGAAATCTTTATTATATCTCTCGTTTAAAAAAAAAAATTATCATTGGTGATTTTTCATCATCTTCTTTCTCCACTCTCCCACCTCTTGGAATAAAGTGCTGCATTCGGTCAAGATACTTCATAGAAGAATATGATAAAAATAACTCCACAATTGTCAAGGATCGAATATTTCGGCCATTAATTTTTATATTACCAAAACAAGTAATAATAATATTTGGAACCTTTTTAACAAATCTCTGGATCCATTATGTTCACGTTGATATTATTGTACGCTGTAAATTAAAACTGAAATTTAGAAAAATATGATTTAGCGTAACGCAGGAAAGGAATCTTAAAAACATAATTTTCGAAAAATTTTTGCACGTAATATTAACATAGATTTATTTCGACAAATAAATCGTATATATTCTAGATCAGAGATTGCCAAAGTATTTGGGTCGCGTTAAAGATTTAAATTAGAGATTGTTTTACATTGATGTGCATTAGGAAAGTTCTAATCGTCTAGTATCGTCAATAATTCAAACAATTCAAAATCAATTCGGTTGAAGATCATTATTCCTATTTTTCTAATTTTTCAACTACGCTGATCTATGTATAACAAATTAATTTTGAATTGTTTAATCAATCAACCCTTACGCAGAAATTACACTTTTGGATGGATCGCAAATAAAAAAAATTATTACAATTTTCAAAACAGTCACAAAATTTTGATAAGCCCTGTTCTAGATTAATAAGTAAAATGTAAAAGTAAAATGACTTTAGTCAAGGCAAAAAAAAAAAGAGAGAAAGAAAGAAAGATTACATCAATTAATTTTATTATCAATTCAAGATTCTTGGTCGCTTCGTTCGAAAAGAGAAAGGAAAGAAAGGAAAAAGAAAGACAAGAAAAAATATTATAAATCTGTTTAAATGTATAAAAGAAAAAAAAAAAATCGAAAGATTCAAGTAATATGTTTTATCTAGCGCAACAACGTATTAAACAAAGATGGACTTGAATTCTGGATCGAGATTACCGATCGATCCAATCGAAAGCATGGACAAGACAGATAACGATTTATGTCCGAATAAAAAAGAAATCAAAATTTTCTACGATCGCTGTAACATCTTTTCGGATGGACAAACTTTTCTTTTTCAGCACCATTCTCAGCACACTTTTAACGTGCATATCCTTTCTTTCTTACTTCCTTCCTTTCTTTTATAATACTTACCATCGTTGTGTATTCATAGATCTCCTAAATTAATACTATTCGTCTCGATCTAAATTTCCGATCGGAAGATTCGCACCATTTCTATAATCCTTATCTTTTCATCATCTAATAAAATCTAGTAAACGGATTTAAATCGGCACGTGTCGCGGCGTGATTTCACGAGCATTATTTGTTCTATGTACATATGTAGAATCCATCGACGATGACGATAGTAAGGCAGAGAGAAAGAAAGAAAGAAGAAAAAAAGGAAAGAAGAGAAAGAGAGAGACAAAGAGATGGATAGAAAAAGAGATTCTACGAAAAATAGAGAGAAAGAGAGAGAAAGACCAAAAGTTCATTCACAGGTCTCCTGTTTATCTTCTCGTCATAGCTCGTCATCGAGCTTATTTCTCGTCAATGGAGAGATCTTAAGGTCACGATCAACAATACGTCGATCATTATCTTGAACTGTGCTAGACGTTGAGCCTTGCCATGTGCGAGCCATAGACGATAGGTACGACGACACTATGGACTACCCGTATCGTGATGTAACGAATCGCTGTCACTTTCGAGGTAAGTGACGTAACTATCGGTACTATCAGGATGTTGTCCCATATCTGGACCACCACCTCCAGGATGATGAGGACCTGGTGGAGGTAAAGGACCACCACCTCCACCGCCACCACCGTCGTTCATTGGACCCCCGAGCATTCCTGGAGGTGGAAGTTGTGGTGGTGCTCCTCCGTGAATGTCGTAACCATGCATCTGAAATACAATCAAATTTTTATTTATTTTTTTATCTCTCTTTCTCTTTTTCTCTCTCTCTTTCTATATATATATATATATATATATATATATATATATATATATATATATATATACACAAGATGATCGAATAAGTATATAACAATATTACGCAATATTAAAAAAAATAATATAATAGTTAGAACTATATATTATACTATATAACAATAACTACATCGTACGATATATATATATATATATATATATAGTATATATAATATATATAATATACATATATTATATTATACATATATATAACATACATAGGATGATCGTGAAGTTTCTAGCTGATTAAAAAAATCAATTATACCTTTTTAAAGCTTGCAATTTTACAATCTGACAAAAAAAAAAAAGAAATTAGTTTAAGAAGTACTCAAAGAAATGTAATTGATTTTTAAAATCACCTAGATTCAACTCTTAATACATCTTCTAGCTGTACATAGAGAAATTTCAATTTACCTGGGAGACCAAATGATGAAAAGCTGGTGCATTAGGATCCAACCTATCGAGATCCGTATGTAAGGCAAAGTCCGATAGAGCTTTCCAAGGTGGTTGATAGGCTTGCACTTCTAGAGGTGTCATGCCGATGGGGCTTTCGTGTCTAACAGGGCTACTCGCCACCATTGGTATCCCATGCATACCGCCGAAGCCCAATTTACGTCCGTCCTGCAACGGAAAGCACTTCGATCCATTAAATCAATACAATCGGTCGTATATAACAAAAGGATTCGCAAAAAAAAAGAAACAAAAAGGAATAATTATTAGCTACATCGACAATCGATTATTAATTAACCAATCATCGGTTTAACAAAAGAGGACAACGTTTATTTTATTACCTTCTCTTGCATTTGTTGTTTCATTGCTATCGTCTTCTTCTTATCCTTACATCTTTTGTTTTGGAACCATACCCTGATAACTCTTGGACTTAATCCAGTCATCTCGACCAATTGTTCCTTCATCAATGCGTCTGGTCTTGGATTTGCAGCGTAACACGTTCTCAAAGTATGAAGTTGTTTCTCGTTCAAAACCGTACGTACTCTAGTTGGTTTACCGTCGGAACCGCCACCGCTCTTGTGACTTCCGGTTCCTCGTGCACCACCTACGCCGGCTTTATGAGAACCACTCTCCGATCCAGAGTCTGAAATAGAATCAAATTCGATATATGATAATGATATAATAATGCTTTTTTAAGGAATTGTATAAATGATTGTATAAACGATATTTCGATCAAATCTATCGTATTTTAAACACCTTTAAATTATAATTCTTTTGCATTTTTATTGATATCATTATACTCTCTGTCGATCGAAGAACAACAGATGATCAAGATTAGCCTAATAAGAGTATCACTTTTTCTCAAAGAATCGACGATTCTAATTAAAAAAAAAAAAAAAAAACAATTCCACGATCTTTCACCACCATGAAAAATATTCGTAAAATTTTCTAACGACATCCTCCTCCTACCGTGAACTTGTCGACAGTTAGAATTATTAAGATTACGAGTAGGTGTATACTACGGTCGAAGAAATCTCGCAAATGATCAAAATTAACTAGAGCAATTAGTCATTGATCAGATTTATCACTTTCGATCGAAGAATTCTGAAATTGATCGATTCTTATTATATAAATATACATTTTTTAATCTTTCAACAGCATCAGAAATATTCGTAAGACTTGTTAGAGATTTTCCTGCGTACTTGTCGAAGGGTAGGAAACGTTTGAAGAGAATCGGTGCCCTTAAAAGAAATGAACGTAGGGCGATCAGCGCGTATCGTACCAACCGGTCCTGCAAAACGGTCGAGGTCCAAGCTAATGGGAGATCCGGATACTGTTTCAATATGGCTGGTGAAGAACGCAAAGGGTACCGACGACGATCACGTCTCTCTCTCTCTCTCTCTCTCTCTCTCTCTTTCTTTCTTTCTTTCTCTTTATTTAATTCTTTCTCTTTCTTTATTTCTCTTGCGGCACAGCAGACTTTAGAGCAGAAGAACGAAGAAACAATATTGTCGATGAGCAAACTCGGATCCGCGCATTCGTGACCATAGCTCGCGCATTGCAGCACGTCCTTGGATAACATCGAGTCTGTCGGTTCTTCCTCTAGAGTACGTTCCCAAGTTCCTTTCGATCGGTTCTATTTGATTTACAGTGCTTCACCAAAGTCTTCGTGAATTTCATCTTTCTTTCCTTTTCTTTTTTTCTTTTTTTTCTTTACAGACGAACAAATTCGTTGAATCGATCTCTCAAGAATATGTTAATAATCATTATCTTTGTTAAATATTTACAAAAATGTTTGGCATTTTGATCAGATTTCACGGATCTAAGTAATCCTCATTTAGAATTCATCACAAAAAAAAAAGAGAAAAGAAATAAATAAAACAAGAAAAAAATAAATGAAACGATGATTAATTATAACGTAGTATATAATTTTTGATAAAATTTAGTTTAAATTAAATTGATAATCAAATCGTTGGACTTCGGATTCAGAAAAGAAGAATTGATTTGATTTCGCATCAAGGTTATCGATATTTTGGATTTATTATACATATGTATATATATATATATAAAAAGAAAGAAATGATAATTAACTACAATATGATATCTATATAATTTGTTACAAAATTCAATTTTAAATTAAACTGACATTAAAAATGTCTAAATTTGGTAACGATGATATTTAGAAGACTTTTCGAAAACGAAACAAAAATAGAATCTCCGATGTATTTCGTGATAGCAAACTATCGAATAAATTTTTAACGATGATACTACGTTACTTGACATACAGTAATACATACATACATACATACTTACATATGTACTATAGGAATAATAAATAACGATGTTTTATAAATTAGTTCTAGAATGGCTACATAGTTTTGATATCAGAGAGAGAGAGAGAGAGAAAACTTATCTGTCTGAGAAATCTGTGAAATGGTATTTAATGAACAAGTAGAAATGATGAATTTGGATAGTCGAAATAAGAGTATTTAAAAGGGTTGAAGGGTTTGTAGTTAGTACAAGGAAAGGCAGCTTTATTAGTATTTCGATGGAATCGATTGTTTGCCGACGGAAAAACAGAAGGAAGGTAATGCAAGAAGATGGTGCAGGACAAATGAAATCTTCTCTGGCTTGCTCTTCCTCTCTCTCTCACTTTTTTTTTTCTATTTTTGGTGTCCTAACCAAATAATAGAAATGTGGAAAAAGGAGGAAAGACTACGAGCAGGTGAGAAAAATTTTCAAAAGAAAAGAAAAGTCACTTCGATCTTGGGATAACTAGCTTCATAAAAAAAAAAAATGAAAGAAAAAAAAAATCAATAAAGAGAAAACGAAATAAAAAATAAATAAACAAATTAAAATTAATACAAGCGCATACAAACATACATATACACAATGAATCCATTTTAAAGTTAACGTAGGTATCAATTATTACTATAGTTTAATATCACTTAATGGCACTGTTAAAAATAGAACGAAATACGAGCTTTGTTTGCTCGTAAGATGAACCTTGTGAATGATAGTCAACATCATCATCTTTCTCTGTCTGTCTCTCTCTCTCTCTCTCTCTCTTTCCTCTTTCTCTTTATCTCTGTTGAAATTTCATTCCAACGTTGATCGTAATGACCGTAATATAAATCCACACGTTCGACTTTACGTCTCGTATTTACAACGAAAATAAATTTCAAGTTGGCTGAATACCAACAGATTTATCCTACTGTTGACGACATTTCAATTTCATTCGCCAATTTATTCGACCGTATAAATATAATAATGACTCTTGATAATTAAGTGAAAGAATAAAAAAGAAAGAAAAGAATGAGAACAAAAAAAAATATATATATATAAAAGAGATAAAAAAGGAAGAAAAGAAGAAAGAAGAGTAACGAAAAAACGGAAAACGAAAAAGACAAAATGAAAGATCAACATATTTAAAATGCTGATGAAATTGACACGATGAATTTCGAAGAATAATTCCGGGATAAAGAGCGTGTCTTCTAATGAAATTTATTCGTGGATCAGAACGTCTAAAGGATTTCTTGTTGAGTATCGGGGCACAAAGAGCAAATTTACAAAAGGGTTCCTGGCCCGAGGGTAAAGCCTGTCTACGAAATGCGAGGGATTTCCGTCATGGCAACGAGAACGACAAGGACAACGACGATAACGACGATAACAACAGCGATGACTACGACGAGGATGGTAGTAGGTAGGCGACTATAGTGTTGTGTTAGGATCGCCACGTGTAATTAGGTGTTGATAATTGAAGCCGTTGAGACCTTAAAGGCTTGACCACTACACCCTCTTCCTACACGCCTGGGATTACATGGCTCAGTGTCCATCCACCACCGCCCATATTAGGTAATATGAGTACGTCCGAGGCGTCCGATATATTGAATTATGAACGATGTAATAATCTATGATAATCTACTATGATAATTTTCACGACGACAGCAGAGAGAAAGAGAGAGAGAAAGAGAATTTGTTGAATTCTTTCAAGTTTCTTATTTTTACGAGTAATAATTATAATAATAATATATATATATAAATATGTAGTTATAATATATATTTATAAATATATAATTTATATATGAATATATAAATATATATGGCTTAATTATTCGTTTCATAGAAATAAGAAATTCTTGAAAGAATTCCAAAAACATATATATATTATAGTATATATATTATATATATATACATATATATAAAATGAATATAACGATAAGATTCATCGAAAGTGCTTGAAAAAAATATTGCAAATTTAAGCTTAAGATAAAGAAATAATTTATATCCTATTTTTGAAGAAATTTCATTAAGAGAGATAAGTGAATGAAATGAATGGTTATGCATATTAGATGCTATACGATCTAAAGTTTATTGTATGCATTTAATGTATGTAACGTAAATTAAATTTTGATTAGAACGAAACGAGTGGTTCTGCTACATGGTTAAAAACGTGACTAGGAATATGTACTAGAGGGAAAGACAGAAAAGAAAGAGAGAGAGAGAGAGAGAGGGGGAGAGAGAGAGAGAGAGAGAGAGAGAGAGAGAGAGAGAGAGAGAGAGAGATAAATTTTGCTTGCTAATTCCCATGCAAACAGTACGGTACGAACGTGTCACCACAACGTGACACGGTAACTCATTTCGTCTTTTGTGATCTGTTTATCACCGTGATTCCTTTATGGAAATCATTGGAGTAGCAGACCGAAATTGACGTCTCGTCTTAACTCATCCTATCCGAACTTGAAAACTACTGCTCGAAAACGAATCTCAAAGCGACGGACACAGTGGTTTGACAAGTCTTTAGAGTATACGAGAGGTGTCAAATGTAACACCACCCTGCCAACTACTGTCGTACATAACTACGCACGATCCACACATCTCTTTTTTTTTTCTTTTTCTTTTTCCTTTTTTTTCTTTCTTTCTTTCTTTTTTTCCTTCTTAAACAAGAAAACCCACGTCTGCTTATTTTTTCTTCTTCTCGTTTTCTTTTCTTTTTTTTTTTTTTTGGTTTTGTTTCTTTCTTCAGTGTATTTGCTCATTCGATTTATTCTTATTTTTATATCTTTTCTTTTTTTCAATCATGCAATTATTTTGAAATAAAAAATGTTGGATCATTACCTGACATCGATCCGTCGTTTGGATGCAAATGATGATTGTTATTTGTTAAGGAAGCGTTGTTGTTGTTCTCACTGCCCGGTACACCCCCAGTAGGACAAAATTTTCCACTTTCTACTATTTCGTGATCGTGCAAACAAAATAATCCGTCCTGTCTCAGGGCGAATTCATCGCCCGGTAAAAGCTTCCTCATGCAAGCTGAACAACGAAAACAATTCACGTGATAGATCTTGGTCTTTGCCCTCATCACGTACTCGTTCTTGCTGAAACACTGACTGCACTTGTCGCACTTTGTCCCGAACAGTCTGAAACGTTCAATACGAAAAATATTGTTCATAAGTATATTTATTTATATAAATATATATATATAGTATTATATAATATTGATATCATATATTATTGATTATAATTATCGAACGAAAAGTTTGATTTTCGAAAAGTTCTAATAATAAAATTACATCGATTTTTGATTTTTATTTTTTATCTTGTAGAAGACAGTTTGCAATTTTCAAGACGAGAATTGATCACAAGTACAAAAGTTCGTAGACGATTTTAAAAATCGACTACTCTTTTTCCAGATATTTTAAGTTATTAATTTTATTCTTTCTTTTTTTTACCTAGATTGTAAAAATACGAGAGAGAAAAGTCTAGGAATTTCTCTGCGATCTGAAAAAAGGAAAACAAAAAAAGAAAAAAAAAAAAGGAAAATTATTCCAGTCTCGAAAAAGAATAATTCATATTTAAAATCATATAAAAACTTTTCGTTCAGGTTCTATATATAATGATTTAGTATATTAATCACAATTATCGAATATAAAACGTATGACATTTAAAACTTTTTAATGTTGACAATAATTAAGTATTAATTGATACCTCATCACATATTCCTTCTTTATTTTTCATGACTTCGACAAAGAAACATTTGAATAACAAATTTATAGAATGTAATTCAGATATCATTAGCATGATCGATCGATCATATATATAAAAAGAGATTTCTTGTTGAATTGATGACGTCCGAATTACATTGACTAAATTAAATCGTAATCGATGGTTGCGTTGACGTCGATAATATCTATTGTTATCACAGTCAATATAATTAATTAGAAAAAAAAAAAAAGAAAAAAAATTCTCAGATCGATGTTTGATATTCAACCAGATATAATAAAAATCAAGAAATAGAAAAGTTAAGTGCCTAGATAATCATTTTTTATAAATTATAATACGACCATACGAATCGTCGATGTTTAAAATTTGGAAAAAGAGAGACAAACATAGAGGCAAAGAGAGGGAGAGAGAGAGAGAGAGAGAGAGAGAGAGAGAGAGAGAGAGAGAGAGAGAGAGAGAGAGAGAGAGAGAGAGAATGAGAAATACAGTGATAAGAAAAAGTCATGAATATTCCATAATTTTCATCTTTTGAGATATAAAAATATATAGACAAGTTATCGGAATTTGTAGAAACTATCAGGAAAATACATACATACATACATACATAGATACATATATACATATATATATATATATATATATATATATATATATATATATATGTATTTATCGTTCGATATTCTCATCCACTTTGCAAATATGGCTTATGATGTATAATAGTTTGTGCTAGTACAGCCAATATGCAAGTATGAAAGAGAAAAACAGAGAGAGAGAGAGAGAGAGAGAGAGAGAGAGAGAGAGAAAGAGAGAAAGAGAGACAGATAGATAGATAGATAGATAGAATATTTATCGGCGTGCATCCTAATCTCGATAGCATCCTAGGCTCTCTCTTGCTCGTTTCCCATAAGTTATGATACACTTCAATATCTGATAGTGCAACGCGAAGCGAGAGCGAATCGCGTGGGTGGCTCTCATGCAAGCTCATAATCCAACCGAACGTTTCACATCGACTCGAAATATATGACTCGGTCTGGCTAATATTCTTACCCGTTCCCTACAATAACCTTCGTATATTTTCTGATATATCGTAATATCGTATAGAAACGAGAAACATAAACTCAGTGTGTACTACATGGGGATACGATGATATGTTATTTATGTTCATGTATTATGGCATTTTCGCTAACTTTGCGTTTAGAAAATCGATTTTGTATAGCGGTGAGGGAGGAGGAAGGGTGATGGTAAAGGTAGGGGGTGGTAATGGGGGTGGATGAAATTGAATATTATATGAAATATTATAAAATATTCTATAGGTATATAGACCTACCTATAAAAAAAAAAAAAGAAATTTTGTTGGTTACGTAGGTATAATAAATTTTTTCTAGATAAATAATTTTACCTATGAACTTTCGAAGATGAAAGGGAGGAGAAAAGAAAAGTTTTTCCGTCGAACAAAAATTCATCGACTAATACTCTCGATCGAACGGAATTCATCGCGAGGGTGATTTATTTGTTTTTCTTTTCGTTACTAGAACCGTCCGTTCGTGATAATTTTTCAAATAAACAAGAGATGGTAAAAAAAAAAAAAAAAGAAAAGAAAATAAGAAAATAAATAAAAATGGCGAAAATGGGTTATCTAAGCGAATTAAAGATCAAACATTTTTTTTTTCTATAGTTGCTGGGAAAGAATAAAAATTGTTTGTTATTATAATTTTCTTTTTTTTTGTAATAAATAATTACGAACTCGTAAAGGTTGCAAGAAAAGCTTTTCTTCGTAGAAGAAATCGATCGATATCTCGGTCGAATTAATCGTAATCTAATTGACAAAAAGGGATGATTTTTCGTTTGGTATTCGAGTAGCTACCGAAACGTCGAGGAGAATCGAGAGATTGAGTGAGTGAATGAGTAAGAGAGAAAGAGAGAAAGAGAGAAAGAAATGAGCTTGCTTCTCTCGTTTTGACTTTTCTGACTAAGCGACAGGGACAACAAACAAGCTAACCGGCGAATGTCGTGTCTTGGAGTGAATTCACGTCGACCGGATATGCCAGTCTCTCTTCTCTCGTTCGGCCTTCCCGAAGGCGTTTCGACGTTTGACGGATCAATGCAAATAAACGTTCTGTCCCCGAGGGAGAAAAATATTTGGTCCACGTCGTCTTCGAAATCGTACCTGCCAGAAAAAAAAGAGGGGAGAAGAAGTTCGACGAGAGAGAAGAAGAATGAGAGAAAAAAGAAAGAGAGAAAAAAGGAAAGAAAAAAAATAATACTCCCGTTGGCCTCCGAAAAATTATACTCTGCGAGTGAGTGTACGTTGAAAAAAAAAAAAAAAAAAAAAAAAAAAAGAAAGAAAGAAAGAAAAAGAAGAAGAAAAGATAAACAAAAAAAAAGTGACATAAAAGATCTTTGTTTTTTCATCACGATGTAAACAGATCGACGAAGAAAATACTTTGAACGAAAGAGAACGATGAACTATAGTGTAGTACGTTGTTCCGTACACTCGTACATTTTTCCCGCCATTTAAATTCGATCGCGTGCTAATGGCGTCCCATTTAGCACGCCCGTTCTATTAAAATAGAAATTAAATGAAAAGAAATATAGGTACTTTCAAAGAAAAGAATTACATAATTTTAATTAAACAAAATTTCGATTCAAGATACTTGAAGTATATTGAAAAATATAGATAATATAGAGATAACATATAGAAATTCGAACGATTTGATGATATAGAGAATATAAAAAATATATAAGAAAGAACATTAAACAAAACTTATGATTCGAATCCGTAAAGTATTATATGTTGAAAAATATAACAGAAACGATGTATAGATATTAGTAACATAAATTATTAAAAAATATAACGAGTAAATAAGAAAAAAAAAATATGTATATATATATATATATATAAAAAGAAATATATCTATAAATAATTACAATAAAGAATATCGATACATATATTGACATTACATCATAATACAAAATTTTCTTTTTCATTTAACGTCAACCCTTTAACAATATCTACCCTTAAAAAGAGAACACAATATCATTTTACGAAGACACACCTCTACTCCCGCGTTTCTATTTTCGCGAATTTGTCCGGAAGAACCTTGAAAAGGGGGCTGAATAAAAAAAAAAAGAAAAAAGAAAAGAGAAAAAAAAATAGGAAAAAAGAGAGACAGAGAGGAAAAAGCCAAAATAAAAAGAGAGAAAAAGAGAGAGAAAGGGAGAAAGGGAGAAAGGGAGAGACTCCTAGCTCCCTTCGAAAGCTTCGATCCGTCGTCGGTTTTAATTCCGCAAGCTCGGCGCGAGCCGACGTTACTACGCTCGACTTTTTTTACCCTTCTTTTTTTTTCTTTTTCTTTCTTTTTTTTCTTCTTCGTTCTTTTTCTTCCTTTCTTTCTTTCGTTGCATGCAGTTGCACGCGCGAATCGTTCGCGCACATGTTCCTTGTCTCGAACATGTTGCATACCTACATTACGAAACGAGGATACGAAACGAGACGAAGACGAAAACGTAGACGAGAGGAGACGAAACGAAACGAAAGGAGATGAGACGAGACGAGGCGAGACGAGACGAGACGAGACGAGAGACAAGACAAGACTTTTCGTTTCGTTTCGTTCCGTTTAGTTTAGTTTGGTTTGGTTTTTCGTTCGAACGAAACAGGACGACTCGATCGGAGTTTATATGGCGTTTGTTACTCGTTGCTACGGGTTCACAGATAAAAATACTTCGCAGTCTCTTCTCTCTCTCTCTCTCTCTCTCAGTATCTATCTCTCTCTCACACGCATACACATCTTCTTTTTTCTTCTCTTTTCATTTCCTTTTCTTCCTTCTCTCTTTTATTCCTCCAGAATGCGTTTCTTTATTCCTTTTCAATCCCGGTCACAGCCTCCTCGTACGACGTCCTATCGCGTGTTACCACTATATATATATATATGTGTGTGTGTATGTATATATATATATTTATGTATGTATATATATGTATCTACGTAAGTGTGAGAAAACGAGAGAGAGAGAGGGAGTGGGAGAGAGAGAGAATGTAGCGGGTTCACTCTGACAAGAGGGACAGTTTTGCATTAATTACCATACCGCAGACTTCGATCGGGATTCGAGCGTAAGCCTTCCACCTTTTTTCCTGGAATTCGTGAACGCGTATCTTTCTCTTTCTATACTATCTTTTTTTTTCTCTCCACCATCATCACCACCATCAACACCATCACCACTCGCCAATGGGTACACCAGCATCAACGCTACTATTATCGGCAGCAACCACGGATTTTATGACGGTGCATCGTAAAAAGGAAAAATACGAAAACCGATAACGATACCAGTGGAAAGAAAGAGAAAGAGAAAGAAAAAGAGAGAAAGATAGAAGAAAAATAAGAAAAAGAGGGATAGAATGTATGTATATATATTTATGTATGTATCTATATACGTATGTGTATGTGTCTATATGTATGTTTTCGAGGAATAACTATTTCATGGAAGGGCTTTTTGGGGATTACTTTTTAAAGGGTTGCAAAGTCTCTTCATTTTAGATAGAGATAGAGATAGAAATAGATAGATAAACAGAGAGAGAGAGAGAGAGAGAGAGAGAGAAAAGAAATAATATTTTTGTGAAATTAGTTCTTCTCTTCATTGTTTTTATTATTATTATTATTATTATTATTATTATTAAAAAAAATTCTTTTTTAATATCCACTATATATCTTCTTTTCTCTCACCTGACGTAATCTCCCTTGCAGTACGTCTTCCCGTCGCGAACGAAGCAGGTGCAATGTTCATCCAAAAATTGTTGACACTCGGCACACTTCAAACAGGCAGCATGCCACTCGAGATTAGGTGCCACCCTCAATATCCACTGATCGTGAATTCGTCCACCGCAGCCAACGCAATGCGAGCTACGACCTTCTGAAAATGAACAATGTATTTTCTGGTTAAATTTCTTTTTTTCAACAAGAACATCCAAGGATTTAGAGTTTTCTTTACAACGATTTCTCTATTTTATTTCTTTCTATTTTTCTTTTTTCTTTTTTTTCTTCTTCTTGTATTCGTTCGCGTAGATATAGTATGTTCTAAGATTAAAATTAATAAATTAATTTTTAAGATAGATATTTGTCGATACGATCCAATCCTTTCTTTGTGCTTAACATAAAATTATTTAACGTGTGTTTGTTAAACTTATATATGTGCGATATGCGTGTAGAACATACATATAATTGTATTACATTATATATAACATATATTAAGGAAAACATCAACCTTCAGAATATAAATTAATTAGGATAGATATCTGTGAAGAAAGAGTTACAATAATATTAAGATAATGTTAAAAATTAAATGAAAATATTACATTACGTTTATATGGATGTTTAACGAGCAATCAAATAATTTAAAATACTTTTTTAATTACCGTATTTATAGAGATTATGATTTCCATTAACGATTGAATGAGACATTAAAAATCCATCATTTTTATTGACTCGATAATTAAATTGTCAATCTTCTCATACGACTTTTATTATCTCCCAGATAGATTTCGATAATCGTCGAAAATTTCATATATCTAACTTGAAAAAAGAATTGAATTGTTTATTCTATCGATCACAACGATCGGACGATTAAAGATATATAATAGAGCTTTTCGGACGTTTCACTCTTACTTATGTATCTATCGATTATCACGTGCATGTTCTTTCATCGATAACAACAACATTTTAATATAAACGAAACAAAATGGAGTGTGAAAGAAAGTCTAAGAGAGTATGAGAGAATGAGAGTATGGTAGAAAATTATGTGAACGACATTACGAAAGAGGACGATGATTTATCGAATCGCGAATTACTTTCAACACTTTACTGCTCTTGTATTAATCGTTATCGGTATTCGATCGGCCGATTTAATTAAATGTTCCAGAGGAAAAGGAGCGAAAGGAATGGATGCTTTAAGAATTATCTCTACGAAGTTGTTCAATCATCATGCTCGACTACGACTACGACGACGACGACGACGACGACGACGACGATCATCGACCGACGGGATATGATTTTATTCATTTATTTCTCGATATCGTTGAAGCAACCGATCGTCGAATCTGAACTAGTTTTAATGAATGTCTTTCCTCTTCTTATACTATGTCTAAACATCCTGTAGCATGTATATCATGTTTTTCCTCAACTCCGCCATTACGCGATCGATAACTTCCCTCTTCGACACACAACTATTTTACCACGATATTTTCTCATACACGTGTTTCGTTGAAATATTCTAAGAAAAAAAGTAATTATTTTATATTTGATAATACGAAGTAATTATTTTAATCGTTTCAATTCGCAATTTTATTTTTATATACCCTTCCCTCAAAACAGAGAAAAGAAGGAAATAAATAAAGAAAGAAAAAGTACATGCGATATTTCTTTGACTCGTCATTATATCCAAAACAGTTTTAGAACAAATGATTGTTTAGATCGAAAACGATTGTAATGTTTTTCAATTGATAATTTTACTTTTAAAAATATGCGTTCGAAGCGATACTTTCTTTTAACTCGTTGTTTCATCAAGACGCTATTACAACGAACAATTGTTTTAGATTCACACCAAAAATTGTAACATTTTTTGATTAACTATTTTACATTTATCCCAAAAGAAAATGTTTTCAACGCGATATTCTTTTAACTCTTTGTTTCGTCGAAACGCTAATAGAATGATAATTTTTCTTAAATTTCAGCAAACCAAGACGAAAAAGAAAATCAATGTGTCGAATATTATGCGAAAAAAAATTATATAAATAGATTATTAAATGAATAGAAAATTATATTATAAGAAGATTAAGTACCTAACAGTAAGAAAGTAGGTTATTATTCCAATATGCCGGTTGAGAACTGTGTCACGATATTGTCACCTCTTTGTAACATAGAATTCTTCTTCTTAAATATTTTCGATATTTACGCACAATACAAAAGAAAAGGAAAAAGAAAACGAATTCTCGGTAGAAGAACAATTTCAAACTATCTTTCGAAAGTAGATACATATGTATTCGATCTTCAAAAATCCAAAGATGCTCACGAACTTTAAACTTGAACGGGGAAAAGCGTGGATGAGAAAAAAATAAAAAAATAAAACAATAAAAAAATAAGAAACGAAAACACCGAGAAAATAAAAACAAAAAATAGAACGACACCAGTCACTGAATCGATGTAGAAGGAGACACGATTTATGAAGAAAAACAGACAGAGAGAGAGAGAGAGAGAGAGAGACAGATAGACAGATAAAAAGAGACAGACAGATTGATAGAAAAAGAGAAGAATAAAGAGAGAAAGAGAAAGAAAGAGAAGGAAAGAGAAAGAGTGAGAGTATATGTACGAGAGAGACAAAAAAAAAGAAAAAAAAGAGAGAGAGAGAGAGTAAGAGAGAAAGAAGATGATAAGAATAAGAATAAGAAGATTCGAAGGAGGATGCTGGACCAGCCACAGCATCGGCAGTGGTGGCTGCGCCACTGCGGTCGAGCGCTTCCGAAATTAGCTGCCGTTTTCTCGAGACGCGTTTGCGCCGCACCGCGGAGGCGTCCGCGTTGCCGAAGAAATGCCGACGAGAAAGATAGAGAGAAAAAGAGATAGAGATAGAGAGAGAGAAAGAAAAAGACAGAGAGAGACAGAGAGAGAGAGAGAGAGAGAGAGAGAGAGAGAGAGAGAGACAGACAGAGAGAAAGAGAGAGAGAGAGAGAGAGGCAAGGGTGTAGACATGGGCGGTTCTTGGTGCATGAAAAGGGGCTTCGAAACTCCGCCCAGGGGAAACCGGATGCCGAAACTCCATCGGAGTCGGCGCTTGAACGTTCCTGCGCGAGTTTTGCGCAGATTCCGTAGAGAGATAACAAGACGATCGACTAGAACGTATCTTCTTCTTCGTCTTCTTCGTCTTCGTCTTAGTTTGCTTCGTCTTCGTTTTCTTATCCATCTCTTTCTTACATGCTTTAAATTTTCGACTTGACTCCATTATAAATTTTATTCGTCATAATCCGTTGGATATCTTTAAATCAATGATTCACGTTTTATCGGTATTTTGGGAATTTGTATCGGAGGATTGTATCGTTTGAACGGATTTATATCGATAGATAGTTTTGTTTGTGTTTTTTTTTTTTTTTTTTTTTTTTACAAACGGTGATAATGTCGTCTTTGTATCATGTGATTTTATAAGGATTATTTCGTTTATGTTGTTACGTAGCATAGGTGATATTTGGATATGATATACTTGTTGGATACTTGTTGGCTTTTATTAAAAGTTCTAGCACGATTTTCCAGTAGACTTCTTAGCGATAAAGAGACGATCGATTAGGACGAATCTTCTTCATCTTCTTTTTATTCTCGAACGTGCTTGAAATTTTCCTTATGCGATTTAACCTCACTATAAATTTTATTCGTCGTAATCCGTTAGATATCTTTAAATCAATGATTCGTGTTTTAGCAGATATTTTGGAAATTTGTGTTTGGAGGTTTGCGTTGTTTGAAGGGATTTATATCCATGGATAGTTTTGTTTGCGTTTGTTTTTACAAACGTAATCAATGTCGTTTTAAAATGTCCTCTTTATATCATGCGATTTTATGAGGATTATTTGGTTTGTGTTGTTACGTATCATGGGTAACATTTGGCTACGATATACTTGTTGGTTACTTGCTGGCTTTTATTAAAAGTTCCAGCATGAGTTTCGAACAGATTTCTTAGTGATAACAAGAGGTCGATCGATTAGAACGTGTCTTCTTCTTTTTCTTATTCATTTTGATCATCCTTTAACTTTCCACGAGCAATTTTACTCTTCTGTAAATCTTATTCGTCGTTATTCGCTAGATTTTTTTTTTTTTGATGAAATTCCTTTTGATCATATGATCGTATTTAATTATTTATTAGAATACATTTATTAGAATTTGATGAGATTTATATCGATGTATAATTTTGCTTATGTTTGATTTTACATACAGTCGAAAAGTTATCTTTATATTATGTGATCTTATGATGATTTGATGTACATATGTATTTAGAATCAACATTTGACTACGATATATGTATATACTTGTTTGCTTCTTGTTCATTTTAATTTTAATAATCTTGTAGTTATCACTTTGAACATTAATACCGTAGGTAAGTATTTACTTACTCATACGTAAATTATGTGTATGTATTAGGGTGTATTATAGTCAACATTTAATTATGTGATAGGGACAACACTGTTTTGGCTTATATGTTTTTTTTAAAGATTTTTTTGTTATCACTTTGGAAATTAACAGTGTACCTACTCATCTGCAGATATCTTCATGTCTTCTATTTCTTTGACATTACGACATCATGGATGTTTATACGTATTACTAATTAACGAAAATTATAATATGTAATTTTCTAAATAGAAATTTGAAAAAATGTTTTAAGAAAATTTAATATATTTCAAGTAACTTTGATATGTTTAAAAAAATTTTAATATACTTCAAATAAAATTATTTTTTCATAACAAATGAATCTTTCGGATATTAAATTTATTTAATTAATTATTTTTAATAAAGTAACTATACAAGTTATTAAAAAAGATGTATATTATATAAAGAACGTGTTAGTGTCTAAAGTTTCAATATATTTCTAATGGTATTTTGATATCACACCGATAGCAAGAGCATGACTGTGAGGTTATTAGTAAATTATTTCACCCCCTCTCTCTCTCTCTCTCTCTCTCTCTCTCTCCCTTTTTCATTTTCTCTTTCTCTCTTTAACGTACCAAAGATCTTTTTCTTTCTCAGCGATAGGATCGAGCCGGTTTTGTTTGGAACGTAGAAATCGTGTATCTTTTTGTGGATACCGAAACGGTCCGCGCGCGGGTTTTCTTCCCTTTCTCCATGTCGGCGCGTCTCCGTAGAGTCGGCCGATAAAAAAGTCCGACCACCAGAGGATTCTACGTAGTCGGGACACCATCGAGCAGCACGTCGTATACAAAAACGTAAAACGGTCTCTTTCGGATGCTGTGTCGTCATAAATTCACGCCTGACGTCTGACGATTTGTACGACAAGCTCGCGGCCCTTCCCCTCGCGGTCCAGGAGTACGCGCATAATTTTTTATTTTTTTTTTCTTCTACGTTTTTCTCTGTTGATTCCCTTTTTTTTTTCTTTTCGGAACAATACTCATCATCCCTCCCCCATCCGCTGTTTATTTTTGTATTTTTTATTTCTTCTTACCGAACAAATCTTTCGTCGCGAACGCGGACGAAATTTGCGGATAACAAAGGACACAAAAAGAAGAAGGAAGGAAAAGAAAAAAAAGAGAAGAAAGAAATCATTTTTTCTTTTAAAGATTTTCTCTTACATTTGATTATCGCGCGTTATTGAAATATTAATCATAAAAAAGTAGATGGATATGTCTGATCATTATCTATTCATCGATCTCCCCTTTTGTCTCTCTCTCTCTCTCTCTCTCTCTTTTTAATTAATAAATTTTCGATGAAGATAAACCATGCTCGTCGAACAAAAACAAGCAAATAATTGCCGCGCTTCCATTCACGCGTTTCGAAACGGTCTTGCAAAAATAATAAAGAGAAAGCAAAAAGAGAAAGCGAAAAGAAAAAACAAAAAGGAAAAAAAAAAAGAAAGAAAAAGAAAAATGTAAGTGAAAAGTAAGGCCACGCGTTTCGCGTTTCCCAGAAAACAAATTTTTTCTCTTTCCAATACGGTAAGGCAAAACATCTTTTCTTTTTCCTCTTTAGGTGGAACGCGTGCGACCACCATGAAAATTCTCGAGAAGGATAAGGTCAGTAGTGTGAGAAGGAAGAAAGAAAGAAAGAAAGAAAGAAAGAGAGAAAAAAAGAAAGGAAGGAAGGAAGGAAGAAGAGAAAGAGAAGGAAAATACGCGTGTAGTAAGAGAAAGAGGAGAAGGTGTGAGGGAGGAAAGAAGAGAAAGACAGAGAAAAATAGAGAGAGAGAGAGAAAGAGAGAGAGAGAGAGAGATGAGGACAAGGTCGGCCAGGATCAAAGAGAATCAAGTAAGGAAAAGAGAGAAAGAGAGTATCATTTTATAAGTGTGTAGATACGTGTGAGTAAGACAGAGAGAGAGAGAGAGAGAGAGAGAGAGAGAGAGAGAGAGAGAGAGAGAGAGAGAGAGAGAGAGAGAGAGAAAATGCGTCGGCGTCCCATTAGCTTCCAGAGAGGACGAGACACCACTTCGTATCTCTCGTATGTTTTCTATCTCTCTCTCTTCCTTTCTCCTTTTAAGTTAGTCGTGCGTATGAGAGCACCAAATACATATAAACATATATACATAAATATATACACACACATATAGTTCAAGGGTGGTACCATGCGTGTAATCGAAGCTTCTTTACGCGCCGCATAAATAAGAAACGTCCAAGTATCCGAACGCGTACTTATAGTTCTCTTCCTTTACCCCCTCCTTCTTCGTTTCCTCTCTTAACCACCCCCTCCTCATTTCGGTCAGTGTCACCCATTTCATGACAACCCTGTTTTCTTTTCGTGCCGACGAAAAATTCTTCGTTACTACCTACTTACGTCGATACTACCTACGGTCGATTGTTATTTGTGAACAGCGATGTGTTTTGTAAATAATGTATGTTATAAATAAGATATATCGTCGTATACGTTTTTTGGATATAATATAGTGTTATTTGATATATAATATGTAATATTATGTAATATGTAGTTTGTATATAACGATATATTGCATATGCTACTTCATGTTATATATGATTATAATATATAATAGTATGTATGTTATTTTATTATTATTATTATTATTAGTTGTTGTTTATATATATTATTTATGGATTTATAAAAGATATAAATATTGAATTATATTGATGGATGGTTATATGTAAAAAGTAACGTCTTGAAAATATTTCTTATGAACAATTTTCATTGTAAATAATAATAATAATAATAATAATAATAATAATAATAACAATAATAATAGAAAGAAAAAAGTAATGAAATTTTTATATGCATAGATGTTTTACTCACGTTAAAAATTTAATAGAGAGATATAACAGAAATAATTTAATTTATAGATTTCATTATTATATTCAAATAGAAAATGTTAGAAATTATCTGTAGATTTTTTGTAAAAGATTTAAGATATTCAACGTGTTCGCGCATTATGTATATCGTATCTAATATATTATCTAATTAGAAGATCTTCAAAGTCTTAAGTAGTCTGCTGTACTGAAGTAATACAAAGTGTTAAAGGAGTGTTCCTTTTTTTTTTCTTCTTTTTTTTTCTCCCCCAAGGATGACTGCACCTTGATGCAATGCGAGATAAAGTTTATCGCAAACTTACGGCTCTTTAATTCTGACTAACTCCTAATTTGTGCGAAACGTTTAGCTTTAAACCAAAAAAAAAAAAAAAAAAAAATTGATAAGAAAATTACTTTCTTGTTTTCTACGGATTTTCCTTCGTTTTATCTTTTTATTTCTTTTTTCTTTTTTTTACATACACATTACCTCATCCTATGAATACATTATCTATCGATCGATTGACAATTACATCTATCATTATTTTTCGTTTCTTTTGCAATTTCTTTCGCAAAAACATATTTTTGATTAATTCTAAAAATTCGACAACGCTTCAATAAGCTATAATACATTTTGTCAATGTTCATCATACACCTATACATAGAATTAGCAAAAGAAAAAAGAAAACAAAAAAACAAAAAACAAACAAAAGAAAGAAAAGAAAAGAAATGAACGTAAACGCAACAAGATCAAGTAAAGTAACAAGTTTAAGTACCATCATGTGATCATCGATCGATGAAAAAATATTACACGAATTAAAACGCTTTAGTAACGATTGATCGCGGTAGCAAAACTGGATCCTGAAGACAAGCCGCGAAAGGATAATAAAATTATGTCGGGTGGTAGTAGTCGTCTTCGAAGGAAAGACAAGAAAAAAGAAAGAAGATGAAAAAAAAAAAAGGAAAAAGAACGAAAAAAAAAAAAAGAGAAAGGGAAAGAAAAAAAGAAAGTAAGAAGCAAAAAGGAAGAAAGAAAGGGACACACGTACAAAAAAAAGCAAAGAAAAAAAGAAAAAATAAAGAAGAATTCGAGAAAGGTGAGAAGGGTGAGGGGAAAGAGGGTGAGGACGAGGACGAAGGGCTGAAGGAGGAAGGGGGAGGGAGGGTTTTAGTAGGTTCAGTGCTACCGGTAGAGAAAACGTGGGTGGCGGCGAATTGTTGCTTTTTACCGGACCGATATCTTTTCGATCTTTCTGTTTTTATTTTTTTCTTTTCTTTTTCTCTTTTTCTCTTTTTCTGTTTCCCTCCTCTCCCCTCTACCCTCCTTTCTCTCCTTATTTCTTTGTCTAAATCTTTTTTTTTTCTCCTCCCCCGAAAAACAAAAAAAGAAAGGGGAATAAGCGCCCGTCTCGTCTACGATATGCGTCTATACGATAGATACGACGATTCGGCGGCAGCAACGATTAGTGTACGAGATGTGATAACGATGAATGATGAATTGGAATCGTTGATGGATCCTTTGATGGTTAAATTAATCACAGACGATCGAGATCGAATTAGGTCGATGAAAAATATAATCAAACTTGAGTGGTCAATATTAGAAACGATCTCTGATCGATATACAAAAGTGATTTTGATCTATTTATGTTCTGTATTAAAATTTATTTTAAAACAAGCAAAATATTTTGTATGAATAGGTGTATACACACACACATATATATATATAAAAGTTTAATAATATATAAAAAAGTCCATTTATCTACTCGTATATAAATTCTAATCACAAGAAATACTTTTTGTGTTAGGTAAAAAGAATATACGTATTATTCCATGATAAGATGCATCAAAAGTTTCTAGAGAAAGACTCGAAAGAGAGTAAATCGATTTTAAAATACCATCTCGAAACTTTCCTTCTCGTCTGGTATCACGAGATTAAGATGATATTTCAGAGAGAAAAACAAAGACGAAAGGGAAGATGAGAAATAGGATATATAAATTTGATTGATATAAAAGCTACTTGAGATAATACCAAATTTTCATTTATACCTATATATAACAATATGTGAAATACACATACATACATACGTACATACATACATATATAAATGTATATATATATATATATTAATATAAGAAGATCAAATTGATGAAAAACAAAGATGAGATAATAAGAGAAAGAAAAAGAGAAAAAAATATACAAATGGACAAGAGATCGTTGGGGTGTGCAGTTATCGGTAAAAGAGTAGATGAAAAAAAAAAAAAAATAAAAAGAGGATGGAGGGTACGAGGATGAGGATGAGGATGAGGATGGTAGAGAAAACGGCGCCGGGTCTTATGTCGAGGATGTCTGCTTGGCAGTTCAGAGGCGCCGACCTGGTGTCCCACGGCGTTCGTTTGGTATTTCATTAACACCTCCGCTAATTATTTCCCTTTTTTTGTCCAGCCTGGCCAGTTTCGTAGCAGGATCGGGAATGCACCTTACAAGTCGCGGCTCTCGCTTCTACCATATGCATGCGTGCGTATATGCGTACGTACGCGCTAGTGCAAGCGTGTGTGTACGTTTGTGTGTATGAATGTGCATAGTTTGTTTTTATAAGGGAGTTTACGAATGCGCACTAAAATTTCAACGATTCGATTCGATTCGGAAGATCAATTTTTCGAAACGATCGGACATCGAATGATAGTATGCATTACTCGATCGTTCAAATCTTCTGTCTGTCTCTCTCTCTCTTTCTCCTCTTTCTTTTTTGGCTTATTGGATAATCTTAAACTTCATTGATTTTATGAGAATTGAAAGAGTAATTGTGCTGAAGATAGAGAGAGATAAAGAAAGACAGAGAAAGAACGGTCGTCTATAAGGATCACATTGGTGCTTCTTATTAGATCGAGATATCGAAACGATGCTTTTCAGATTTGTTCTAATCCAATGCCTGACTTCTTATCGAGATAGTGTACTATACCTATGTCGATCGTAAAAGAAAACATTATGACTAAGAATACGAGATTTCTATCTTTCATTTTCTTTTCTATCAGTACACAAAACACACATACGTATACGAGTGTAGATACGCAACACGTTCATACATACATACATACATACATACATACATATACATATATATATTTATACACACACAAATATATAGAAAATTTCATTTGGCTTTTCTAATCATCGAATGAATTCACCCTTCTTTTCCAATGCATAGATACCGAACTCTCTTGTTTTGACCATGGAAAATTCGAAATGGGTCGACTTCTAATCGCTGCAGAGTGTATTAGAAAACAGTCAGAGAGAGAGAGAGAGAGCGAGAGAGAGAGAGACAAAGAGACAGAAAAAGAGAGAGAGAGAGAGAGAGAGAGAGAGAGTCGATACGATAGACACTAACGTCTCACACAGGTACTAAATTTAGGATGTATGGTTAAATGAACGAAAGACCGTCCTTAGATATCCCCTTGGTGAAATTTATGTAGGTGTTGGCCGTGGCTTTTATCAGCGAGCGGCATTCCTGTGCGTCCACCCGGCGCCCCGACGTCGCCGAAGAGCAGGTTCTAATTCGTGTGTGACTTCTTCTCCTCTGTGACTCAGTTTTAGTTCGGGACCGTGCCAACCATCCTTCTTTTCCTCCTCCTCCTCCTCCTCCTCCTCCTCCTCCTCTTCCTCCTCTTCCTCCTCCTTCTTCTTTCCCTACTCCTATTTTTTCTCTATTTCTTTTTTGTTTCTTTTTTTTTCCTAATCTTTTTCCAATTTTTTTTTCTAACTTTCTTCCGATCTTTCTTCTCTGATTTTTTTTTCTTTTTTTCTTCTTCTCTCTTTTTTTTTTTTTGCGTTGGAAACACCGACGAGAAAAATGCGCAAGATTTCGTGAATTCCGTTTTCATTATTAAAACGATCTAATCGAGGAAAGGGGAGAGATTGAGAGAGAAAGAGAGAAGTATAATTCACTATATGAAATTTCAATTTTCCTGAAGCTAATGTCCATCTTTCACGCAAAATTTTTAAGAATCGTTTCTAATTAGATATAACAAATAAATCGACCAAGATGAAACGCTCGTCTATCGTAATAATAATAATAAGAAGAAGAAAAAGAATTTGTAAGATTTTAAAAATGCAAAATAAAAAAAAAAGAAAGAAAGAGAAAAAAGAAAGAAAATTATATTTCCCCTATCTCATCGAAAATAAGTTGTATTAATAAATGAGAAATACACGTTAAGATAAATAAAATCAGAGAAAATATATATGCAGATATATCTGTGCACCATCTAATCCATATTTTAAATCTTAGCCGTCAAAATTGATTTTAATATACAGAAGTAAGCAAGGAAAGGAAGTAATTGAAATAAAGGAAGCAAGTAAAGGCTCTTCTCATTTATATCGTCCTAACTCTTTCTCTCGTAGGCGTAACGGCTTATAACGTTGCACCTGACTAGTCGACGACGAGGACATATAAATGCAGCGTTCTAACTGGTAGAAATCTTGGCGGCGGGCCAATTAGCAGTTATTCGCTATCTGATCCCACATTGCAACGAGTTTCTACACGTATCTATATCCTATAGTATTCATTCTATCAAAGTAGACATGTATTTACGCACACACATAAACACACACACGCACGCATCATATACGTGAAGTAAATCAATCTATGGAACTTCGAAGATAATCGGAAAGGAGTATGACAAGGTGAAGAGTAAACGACGTTTAAGACGATACCATGAAATCATACATTTTATCGAGATTTTTCAATGATAAGGAAAGAGAAAGAGATAGACACATAGATTGATAAATAAATAGATAGATAGATAGAAAGAGAAAGAGAGAGAAAGGACAGAGTCAATCGTTACAGGATGCAAAGATAAGCGATAACGAAGTTACGTTTACTTCGATATGCACCTTGTGTTCCTTAGAAAATCGAGTTCTGCTAAGTAAAACTCTTTTTTCTTCTTCTTATTCTTCTTTTTTTTTTGTTTAATTTTTATATTCTTTATGTCTCTTTCTTTCTTTCTCATCGATTCTAAAAATAAAAGATTAATTAAACTAATCCAACTAATCTTAGATTTCTGTGCTACTATTCCTCGAATTTACGGAAAGTCGGTTAATTCGAGATTAACTTTAATCTGCCTTTTTTTTAAACCAAATAACACAGATATATTACAAAGAAATATGTCAAACGTAATATGGATTATAGACTTGGTATGTATCCAGTATATTTTATGTGCAAATAAAATTTTTCGATCGTTTTATCTCTCATCGATTTAAAAAGAAAAAAAAAAAAAGATACAAGATTAAATAACTTTTAATTACGACTAATTTGAAATTTCTATTTTACTATTTTACCAAATCTGAATGAAAATTGAATTAACTAACGAGATCCTTTTTCTAAACATAATAACATGAACAGACATATTACACATATCTACTATATTATTACTACAATATAAACAAATAACAATATAAACGATGTATCAATTATTACATAATTTTACAGACGATATTAAATTCATTATCTATACGAATCAATTAATAATATTCACATAAATTCAAAAAGAGACATTACAATTTGATCAATTGAAAATTGACATGGGTGTCACTGCGTTGACAGTAAGCAGAAGATCTCAAAAGATGCGGCACTTTTTGGGTGTCGGTTTAAAGAAAAAGAAAAAGAAAAAGAAAAAAAAAAAGAAAAAGAAAAAGAAAAAGAAAAAGAAAAAGATAGAGAAAGAGAGAGCGAGAGAAAGAGAGAAAGACAAATAGATAAATAGAAAAAGACGTTGAACATCGCGGGTTTATGGCTCATGGTCATCAAGTACGAGAGCCATTTGGTGTCAGGCTCTCTCCCTTTTTCTCTCTCTCTCTCTCTCTCTCTCTCTCTCTGTCTCCCTATCTTTCAAAAAGAAGTCCAGAAGGCCCCCGCGAAGGGACTACGAAGGACATCAGAAGGGCTCGGCTAACCCAACGTGAAAACGAGGATTGTAAAACGAAGCTCTTAGAGAGCAGAAAGTTCTTCCGTGTGTCCTCTGACGTCGGACTGCGGCGCCAGGCTTCCTTTCGTTTTACGACACGGAGATCGATCTGCGCCCTCGTCCATCGTAGCAGCCCGTCATTAGTTCCCGTTTAACGATGAGATACCCCTAGTTAAGGTCTTTCCTTTCTATCATATCTTTTACTTTCACGTTGGGTCTCTCTTATCGTTATTTTTATTCTTGTTACTGTTGTTGTTTTTGTTGTTTATTACTGTATTATATATTATTCATTAGCAAAAATATCTAACGGTAATAAGAAATTTTCTTTAATTCTCTTCAATCGAAACATTTTAACGTTCACTAGCGAAAATATATAAGGATAAGAAGAAATTTTCTTGAATATCTCAATCGAAATTTTCATCCCAATTTGCGTTAACCCTTGCAAATCTATTTTTAATATATGATAATTTATTATCTTATTTTTGGATCACTGATGACACTTTGTTTTATTACGTTTTATGTATTATTGTTTGAGTAATTATTGTACGGATATTGTAAGTTTCGCGAATAGGAAAACTGAATATTACTAAGGTAATCGAAATTAAATTTATTTCGAGGAATGCTTTCATAGTTATTTCTTTAGTAATTTATTATTATATTGTTGCGTTATAGATACTTTGCTTTGTTATGTTTTTATTTTATGTATCGTGGGATTATTGGTTAAACCATTATAAAGATATCGATAGCTTTGCGAAAAGGGAAATGAAACTTTTTGTGCTTTCGAGAATCGCAAATATTTATTTGAAGGAGAGCTCTCGAACTTGCCCTTTAATATTTTATTATTCTATTGTTAGGTTATTGTCAATGGGTATAGATACTTTATTTTATTACGTTGTATTATAGGATTATTGGTTAAACCACTATACAGATATCGATACACTAACGAAAAGGAAAATGAAAATTTTAGAATTTTAGAGAATCGCAAATATTTACTCGAAGGAGTGCTTTCAAATTGGCCCTTTAATATTTCATTGTTCTATTGTTAGGTTATTGTCAATACTATAAATACTTTATTTGATTATGTTATATTATAGGATTATTGGTTAAACCGCTACACGGATATCGATAATCTTGTCGGTAGAAGAAAAAACAAAAAGAAAAGAAAGAAAGAAAGAAAATTGCATAATTTTAGAGCTTAACTTAAATAAAATGTTGTAAACAGCTTTAGAACTTGCTAATAATTTATTATCCTATAATTATGTTATAGATTAATTAAGATATTATCGATACGTTATAGATACTTTATTATGTTATATACCTAATATACCTTAAGATCATTATATATTACCAATGTTTTTTATTACTTTACATAAAAAACAACGAACAAGTAATTACTATCGAATAACAACGACTGTTGTAAAATCCTCACGATTTTTGAATCTTCTATAAAAAAAAAGAAAAAAAAAAAACAAGAAAAAAAAGAGAAGAAAAAGAAAGAAGAACCATTTTAACCATCAAAAGCATTTGATATATAAATACATAAGTAGATATTATCTACTACTGGTGTTCTATAAATTCATAGGAAATTCGTTAGTTCAAACAATTCGATTATCGTTCCGAAAGATAAAACTATACAGATCTTTTTGTTTCTTCCTCGTTTTATTCGGAACCAACTTCACTAATAACGTTATCGTCAATATCGAAAATAATGATCGTTGATTTTGTTCAATAATACCAAATATATTACATAGGTATACCTAATCGTACATATACGTATATATATATATATATATATATATATATATATATATATATATATATATATATATATATGTATGAGGGTACGCATATACGTATGTACACGCATAGATATATAAAATGTTATCTAGCTACGTTCGGTGACATTCTTCGTGAGATACTTATAGATGTATCGAAAAATCAATGCTCGTCCCGATAGATCAAAGGCGTACCGCGCCGACGAAAAATGTCGACGGTATCGGACGAACATCCCGATAATGCGGCGAAGCTTATCGAATCGACGAACTGATTAGTTTCGCCGAGAACCGCGATAATGATCTGAATGTCGAGTTTTAAACGATATGCTCTCTTGTACTCCATTACTTCTCATGCCTTTCAATGTTTTTTTTTTCTTTTTTTTCTTTTTTGTTTTCTTCCACTTTTTCTTTTTCAACGTTCCTTTCAAAATCTCTCTTTCTCTCTCTTTCTCTCTTTATGGTATCGTTTATCGTAAAAGTTTCATTTTAATTAATAAAATGAAATCACGAAAAGGTTTATACATATATTATGGACCTACGATGAAGTTGTTCTTATTTGATAGGTAATAAAAATAAATAAATAAAATAGTACGTACAAGTAGATATTTATCCTACGTATTATTCACATTATTTATCTATTGTTTTCATACTCGCAATGATTATATCTGTAGTAATTGCAAACTAACAATTAAATCAACAATCGAAAACGTTTCGTAAGTATCTAGATAAGAAAAAAAATGTTTTTTCTTCTTTTTCTTTTTTTTAAATCTTTGTCTAACAACTTTTTTTTCCACGCAAATTTAATTCACTTGACCATTGATGTCATTGTGTTATAACACATAGATATACACATATACAAGTCCATGTATTATTCTCGACCTGAATAGCGGCAATTACTCAAAACGTTTCATTCTACTTGTTGCGATCAATTTGCCCGAACGAGGCAAACTGCCAAGACACTCTTTGCACTTTCCATGTTCTAATAAATCATTTGGAAATTTGGTACCGTCACCATCGTTATCTCTTTGCGGTACTCACTTTTACACCTCCCTTTCTCCTCTCCTCCTCTCCTCCTTCTCCTCCTCCTGCTCCATTGCTCTCTCTTTCTCTCTCTCTCTCTCTTTCTCTGTTTCTTTCTCACTCGTTGCATCTCCACTCGCAAAAGATTTATCGTGGCACGTTTCGTCGATTTTTCTCTCTTATTAACGAACTCCTTTTTGTCATTTTTTTATCGTCTTAAAGAAAGAAAGAAAAAAAAAAAATGAGAGAAAAAAATATTTTACATAATTTCTTTCTTCTTTTTTCTTTTTTCTTTTATCTATATTAATACAACAACATTGATTTTATTTGTCATAGGTATAGGCGTAACCTAACTATGTAATAATATCTGATAATGAACGTTCAAGATTTTCCGCAAGGACAAATTTCATCTTTTAAGAATCTTAAGAGTCTTCAATTAAAATTTCATATATTATATATATATACATACACACACACATATACATCAAAATATATATATTCAAATATAAAGAAAAATTTTCGATGTCCTTCAGTAAAAAAAAAGAATTTAATCATACAAATCTTCCGATCGAATTTAATTCGTAGTTCTACGATCTTTTAATTGGTTCACTTTGCAGATAAATTTCCTTTCGAAGTCTCAAATTACATTTTCCTTTTCTACTTGTTATCGCGAACAAAAAAGAAAAAAAGAAAAAATACAAATGAAACGTCAAAATGATATGGTAGTGGAGGAGACAGGAACTCGACTATCGAGTCCCAACTATCGACTTTTCGAAAGTCCTCGATATTTACGTGACGAATAGATAGGGAGAGAGAAAAGTACTAGACGAAATTCTCCAAGTGTACAGGGGGTAGGTGGTAGACGGAGGGAGTATAGTGGAATGGGGGAGGTGAAGGGTGAGATAGAAGACACTGATAGATGTCTACGTACGTCGATAGAAAAGGCCCCAGGCCTAATTCAATTGCAGGCCGCCGCTCCGCAAACACTCATGATAATTCAATCAAGCTCACCCCACGACGTTTTAACCGACCTTACCCCTCCACGCGAATCACCATCACCACTACCACTAACATCATCGTCGACGTCGTCGCTGTCGTTGTCGTCGTTGTCGTCGTTGTCGTCGTTGTCGTCGTCTACTACCATCCCTACCTTCCTAAAATCATCCCTTCTCAAAGGCTCTACTGCTTGAGGGTGGAAACGGCTCATAATCCTCGTACGAGTAACATCTGCACTCTAATCGGCTGATGATTTCCACCCAAAATCGACCTCTACATGTATGTGTGTATATATTTGTGCATGTATGTATGCTTTTTCTTTATTTTACTTTCTTCTTCTTATTCTTTTTTTTTTTACGCATTAATGGATTTATTTAATATATTAAAAAGATACATGTAGGTATCTATACTTAATTAGACATTTACAGGACAATGAAGTTGTACTTATGGAAATTTTATGTCCAATTTATTTATGTGTATTTCTGTACGCCCGTGCGTGTGCGTACGTATGAATGGTATTTTCTTCTTTCTATCTCTATCTCTCGCTTTATCTCTCTTTCTCTTTATACATATAGGTATATATTTATATATTCTTTTTAAAGTGTGGTTAATGAACGAGTGATTACTTCAAAATCTACGGATTTATTTGATTTATTAACAGAAATACCTGGTTACAAATTTTTAATGTAATTTTTATAGAAGTCATTTTATTTGGAATATGTGTGTGTTCGCATATTTATGTCGAATATACGTGTCTTTCCGTGTCTCTTTTTTCCTTCTCTCTCTCTCTCTCTCTCTCCACACACACATATATATATATATATATATTTAAAGTGTAATTAAAATACGAGTGATTATTTCAAAAATCTAGGGATTTATTTGTTTTATTAACAGATATACCTTTTAAAAATGTTAAAATAATTTTAATAGAAGAAATTTTCACATCGAAAGCGCGTATGTGCACTTATGCATATATATTCTTTTCTTCTCTGTAATTTATTTTTCTTTCTCCGTACAAGTTTAACTAAAATACGTGTGATCATATAAAAATTTCACGAATTTTATACGCGTTATTATTATTATTATTTTAATTATTACTATTATTACTTTTATTATTATTAATTAGTATATTCGAGGTTAAAGATTCTTTTTAAGTAAGAATCTTTAAACGATAACATATCTTCGAACGTTCATTAACAAAAATCGAAGATATAAGGAAAAGATAGAAAAAAAAAAGAAAAAAAAAATATATACAATCAAAAATTAGTTTCTTATTTCGAACGAAGCAGAAGACGAAATGGATCTTAGATTCTTATGCGTTTAGAACGGGATACCCTTATGCCGTCGGCTTACTTTTCGCGATTAAACTTATCTCTTGGCGCAGAAGTTATAATTGGGTTCCCTTGCGTGTCGAGCACTCGAGAGGGTAGGTATATCTAAGCGCTCGGATGATGCTACGATATATATATATATACATATACATTACACCTATATATATACCATTTCTATTTCCTTGAATTCGGTATAACACCTTCTTCTGGTAATTCATTAAAATCATATCTTTAAATTTTATCATTATCTATTTTTAAATCACCAACCAATAAAATAATTCTTGCTTCAAATTCTATTTTCCCATACAAATTCGAGATATTTCAAAGAAGATTTGTAACATTTACAAATAAAAAAAGAAGAAAAAAGAGAGAGAGAAAGAAATATAATAATTGCAATTCAACGAAAAAAAAAATGCAGAATAAAAATTGAAGATATACATACATATATATATACACACACACACACACGCGCATACCAAGAATGAGAAAAAAAACATGATTCTAAGGGAATGTGCAGTATCGTTCGAAATGTCTCTCTCTCTCTCTCTCTCTTTCTCTCTCTCTCTCTCTCTTCCTTTCTTTTTCTTTCTCTGTTTGTCTGTCTCTCTCGTAATCGAAATTCGATCTATTAATTTACGATGTGGTCTTTGTTGCTACGAAGGACAAGCTCGCTTGTCACGACAAAGATATCGATGTGGGTGAAAACGAGACACAGAGAAAAAGAAAGAGTGCCAAAAAGTGAGAGAGAGAAAGAGAGAGAGAGAAAGAAAGAAAGAATCTCGAGTATAGTAAAAAACAGTATAGCAAAAGATATATATATATATACATGTGTGTGTGTGTGTGTGTGTGGATATAGAAAAAGAGAATAAAGAGAAAAATACAAATAAAAATAAAGAATAAAGAATAAGAATAAACAAATAAAATTAGTAGTAAATGACTAAATAGATGAAAAAGAAAGGGAAGGAGGAAAGAAGGAGAAAAAGAGAAAGAACAAGAAAAGAAAGAAGAAGAAAAAGAAGAAGAAGAAGAAGATATTTAAATGTTTAAGTCGACGTCAGTGAGAGTTATATGCGTCGGTGAACGGCGGACAGAGGAATCCCACCATTAATGTCGTGGTAGTTTTCGATGCACGGAATGCTGATACCGCGTAACTCTCTTTCAGGGTCTAATCATGCAAATGTATGAGCCGTTAATTAAAACCGACGCAACGCGCACATTTTGCTCCGGCCCGTTGCTGACCGAAGTAGGATCGGTAGAAACTACAAAGAGAAAGAGAGAGAAAGAGAGAGAGAGAGAGAGAGAGAGAGAGAGAGAGAGAGAGAGAGAGAGAGAGAGGAATAACTAAAAAAAATGAAAGAGAAAGAGAGAGAAAGAGAGATACGAACGACAAGAATAAGAGTGCAAGAGAGTAAAAGAATTAAAAACGGATAATAAAAAAAAAAGAAAAAAAAAAAGAAAATAATAAAAATAAAATAAAATAAAAAAGAATATAAAAAGAAATTTAATTCTTTCCTACACTCCTGCCACCGTCGTCGTTTGCTACCGTCGACGATTTAAAGCGGCATGACTGGTTATTCCTTTTTTTCGGGAAAAAAAAAAAAACGCTCGAGAGAATCACGACGAAATTCGTCGACGTTGAATTTCAACTTAATATATATATGGTGTATGTGTGCGTGCGTACGTGTACAGGTATGTGTACATATATATGTATGTATAAATATCTATATATGTATGTGTGTATATATATATATATATATATAATTTTTTTTCTCTCTCTTTTGATTCGATGATGTCTGTCCTTGCAGCGAACGAAATGCAGAGAAACAAAGAGAAGTTAAAATCGTTTCGGCGAGATCGAATCGTCTCGATCGATCGATACGATTGGAAGGTCAATTTCGTTGTACATGTACTTAAAAAAAATTACAAGAGTAAAATGTGAAGTAGACACATAACCATTTATATATTTCAAATTGCTACTTCCACTTTGTTAATTATTTTTTTCTTTAGACTTTTATTAAATTAAAAAGAAAAAAGAGCAAAAAGAGTTGGAGAAGAAAAAAGAAAGAGAATGAAAGAGAGAGAGAGAGAGAGAGGGAGAGAGAGAGAGAGAGAGAGAAACATCAGAAGGAAAAAAGTAAATTGATATATATATATATATATATATAGTGATTCGTAGATATAGCTGGTTGGTGTTATCTCGTCGACAAATGTACCAATGGTTTCTGGATTACTTTGGATTATATTAATATCTACCGACGTATATTTGAATAAGGATTTTTTATTTTTTGTTTTATTTCTTTCTTTATTATTATTATTATTATTATTATTATTATTATTATTATTATTATTTTCTTTTTTTTTTTTAAGAGATCCAAATCTCGTCATTCAGTCGCGAATTTGCGAATGGAAATAATTGCACGACTCTTTTCTATATATCGTTATTCGTTCTTTAATTACAATTACAAACGATTTTATCTACCAAAATCTTTCTCCTCTCACTTTATATCTTTCTTGATCTTCTTTGCCAACAAATCTGCATAAAGTGATTTTAAGATCTCGAATTTATTTCCGAAATAATGAATAGATAGATAGATAGTCGTATATATGCTCTCTGTCACGAATTTCTAAGCAAAGCTTAGAATCGTCTAGATATCGTTTAAAAACAAACGAAGTGTCTTCGAGGAATTTCCTAACGAAATACTAACGCCATAAAATATATTTGACGTTTGAAACTTCGCCCAAAATAGTTCGATGATCTTTTCTAACGATTAAGACATTTTATGGATACGACAAAAAATTTCGATTCTTCAAATGATCGAGTTTTTGAATGCGTTAATCTCAACTTTTTCTATCTCTCTCTCTCTCTCTCTCTCTCTCTCTCTCTCTCTCTCTCTCTCTCTCTCTCTTTCTCTCTCTCTCTCTCACACACACACACACACGATTTACCTATCTACCGTTTTATCGTTTCAATATTGTATGACATGTGAAAAATAAATTTTCACACTTTGATAATCGTTTGAAAACACGCATTCACGTGTTATCTCGTATTAAAAAAAAAAGAAGGAAAAAAAAATAGAAAATAGAAAAAAAAAACTGGCGGAATACATAAAAGTCGATGATTTTAACGAGCAATCTATGAAGTTATATATATATATTGTATGTTACAACGATCAATGTATCCGATCTATATGATCTATATCGAATGAGTTTATGAAAGTTTAAAAGCGAATTTAAGCTTGACACGATTTTATGGAATATTTATTATGAGAAAAAATTGTAGTTCTTGTTAATCCTAGAGAAGTGATCGATCGCATTCTTCTTCTTACAATAATCAATTTTCTAATGATGAACGAAAAAACGAGTAGTAGACGTAGTAGTTAGAATTATGAATTTTTCGTTTCCTTTTTAATTTTTTTCTTTTTTCTTTTTTCTTTCCTAAAAAAACACTTACAATATAATTAACATTAGATAAATATGTCTCCTTTGATCGGACTTAAAAAAATATAAATAAATAACGAAAGCAAACGATATGATTAACGATGTAAAATTAAGTTATAATTATTATGCCTGCATTTTCTTTTTCTTAAAATTTTTGACTTGGATATGGATATAATATCTTTACCCCGTTCTCCAAATGAATTAATTACTTCAAATGAATGAATGAAAAAAAAAAAAAAAGAAAAAGAATTCTATTAACGTTGAGCTAAGAAAATCTACGATTAGATATTTCCGTTTCTAGGAAGAACATTCATTTGCTTTTCATACAATCGATTGTCAAGACGATGTATGTATGGAAAAAAGTGATCGAATTCTTCGCAAAATTATTACTTAACGATTAGTAACGACGATTAAGAGGGAAGAAAAGAATTTACAAAAAAAAAAGTAAAAAAAAGTATAATAATGATAACATACTTATCTATCTAATGATTACAGTCATAAATAAAAATAAGGCTGCTTTGATTGTTATGACCTCGTTTAAATTACACAAATATCCTTGTAATTATTATCGATGTTTCGTTGTCAAATAATGAGTAATAATTAACAGTAGTTAATTAGGGTAATTTTCCTTGGAACAATGTGTAATATAGATCTTACGTTGGTTTGTCTAATAGAAATGTTGACCTTAGATAAGACGTTATCGTAAACTTATGAGAGTCCTAGACAAAGCGACGCGTCACGAACGTCGTAACGTCACGTAAGTACATATGTACACTTTGCACAATTTTATTATTATTATTATTATTATTATTATTATTATTATTATTATTAGATATTTTTTTACATCTCATTCTAATAATTTCTTTTTAAAAAATTATCGAATATAAATATGTTCTCTCTTCTCTTTGCCAAATTAATTTTTTGTTGTTTTTTTTTTTTCATTCCCCCCATTAATTTTACACGCACAAGAAAGACTATAAGAGGTAGAGGTCTCCCATGGATGAAGACAAATTTTTATCTTTTCAGTCCGAATAGCATACTATACGGTATACGAGTGAATACCTCTTACCTACACAAAAAGTAAAATGCCTAAGCTCATTTACAAGAGGAGAAACGATCGTAAATGGTCGTAAAGATATATATCGCTACGCTTAGATACCTACTAAAAAAATTGTTCGCAAAATTATTATGAGACCTTCTTCCTTCTATGACCTTCCGCTTCCTCTCTCTCTCTCTCTCTCTCTCTCTCTCTCTCTCTCCCTCTCTCTCTCTCCCCCTCTCTCTTTTACTTATATATATTTTTCTTTTTTCTCATTCAACAAAAATTTCAATCTTTCGATTCGATCTCAATGAAGACATGATATAAATATCTAAGCAGATAACTTTATATATTATATAAAGTTTTATATATTATACAGATAATATTAATCAATTGACTCATCGAAGGTTTACTTAAATAGTCAATATAGTGTCCCTAATTCCTAATCGATCTATTACATTAAATCCGATGAGAAGAGTTAATCGAGTAATCATGATTTAATTATTTTTAGAAACGACGTCTTCAAAGTTTCAAAAATTTATCCGTAAATCAATGATTATTTTCGCACATATATATATTTATCTATTTATCTACATAGATACAAATGGAAGCACATGTGTTTGTCGTATTTTAATATCCAACGAATTACGATTTTTTCATTCATATCTATCTGTCGTATCCTTTGCATACGTACGTTAAATCGATTACTTACACGTTATTAACGTTTTCTATTAGGATGAAGAATTAATGTGGATAATTCAAACGACAGAATTGAATGATTCCGTGTACGAAAATAGCGATGAGAGATATTATCGAACGACGAATTCTTTTCTAAAATGTTGGACATTCTTCTTTCGGAAACGCGAAAGCGACGTTATTGACAGAACTGTCAATTATAGACTTAATGTCACATTAAATGTACGAGTAGCGAACGAGTTACACGAGAAATATTTTGGGAACTCGATCGAATCGAGTTATAATTTTTACAACATTATTCCTACAATGTATATAGAAGGATCAACGTAAACGATAAGAAAATATATCAGGGTTGTTCCATGTAATTTATCAGAAAAATATCGTATTAACGATCTACCTCTGATAGATCGAAATTCCATTAACGTTTATCATCGTAAGAAAAAAAGAAGAAGAAAAAAAAATACGAACAAACAATACGATCCACGTAATTTGCAAAGAACTATTTCGCCCATACCGATGGTTGTTACAAATCGAATATTTTTATTGACGATAGATGCATAAAGACGAATGAAACTTGTTACATTATAGACGCATGTATTAAATTTCTTTTAACAGGCAAATACTTTTTAAACATTGAACTCTTACGCAAGCAGTTCAATTATTTGCAAATTATTTGCATTTATGTAAATTATTTACCAACGACGTTTAATAATGACGATGACGATGACGATGATTCTATTCGATCTCTTTTTTCTTTTTCTTTTCTTAGATTAGATTATAGATAGACAGGTATAGATAGACAGGTATAGGTAGATAGGTAGGTAAGTACATAGGGTAGGTATATATAGATACTAGGTACGTACTTTGCGAGGTCGGGTCACCGGGTTCGTCCTGAATGTTCACTGGTGATATTTTGACTGACCTTGGAGGGCCCTGAAGACCTAAGGGCCCGGGCCCTCCGCCAGCGACCGCCCTTTGCATAGCTGCCCACGCACCCCGTATTTCCGCGGTTCGTCCAACCCTGCGCGAATCGCGCGACGGTTTTCGAGCAATCTTGAAGGCTTTTAAAACCACCGGCCGAAGCGGTGTACT
The DNA here is from genome assembly GCF_905475345.1 of Vespula vulgaris. Classification (NCBI taxonomy): domain Eukaryota; kingdom Metazoa; phylum Arthropoda; class Insecta; order Hymenoptera; family Vespidae; genus Vespula; species Vespula vulgaris. The sequence continues at coordinate 16,265,900 of NC_066587.1, forward strand.
TTTTCTAATCTTCTATTTCTCCCACTTCTTCCTCTTCCTCTTCCTCTTCCTCTTTCTCTTCTTCTTCTTCCTCCTCCTCTTCTTTTTCCACGTCTGTTTTTCTTGCTCCCGTAACTCCTCCCTCAAATTCTTTCTTACGAATTTTTCTATCTTTCGTATGTCACGTATCCTTGAAAATTTCTTTCCAAGAAACTATTCCAATGATCTACCCCGACGATTTAACGTCGACGATCCTTTTTCTTTTAGATATCGAACGTTCGTTCGATTTGAATTAATTGAATTTCTTAGACGCTTCTGAAGATCGTTAGAATTCGATTTGGAGCATCGGTAGATAGACGATAGGTAGATGAATAGATGGGTGAATGGATGGATAGATAGATAGATAGATGGATAGATAGATAGATAGATAGATAGAGAGAGATATGGTTATATTTTATCGCGAGATCGTTAACGAAGGAATACAAGGAAAAATATTCGCGACGACCAGCGCCATTTTGCGATCGTGTTTTAGCCTGATCAAGTTAAACGTCTCGGTTGTTCTATCATTAATAATCTAGACACAGACACAAACACACGCACGCACGCACGCACACACCAAAAAAAATATCCTATCGTTCAAACGTTGCTCTCGTGGTAGTCCTTCGAGTTCGTAGCAAGTGTCTATGTCCAATTTTTAGTCCTTTTATATCGTATATCCCTTTTTTCCCTGTATTCTTAATTTCACCAAGTTATCCTTTTTTCTTCTCTTTAACAAGGATTTCTTCTTTCTTCGACGTTTATCACAATTACCTATAGACAGGCTATACTAATTGAGAGCACACCGGTGTCGAAAAAAGAGAGAAAGAGAGAGATAGGGAGAAAAAGAAAACAAACAAACAACAACCGTCACGACACATTAACAACGATCCCTTTAAAATAGAGGGAAAAGAAAAAAGGAAAAATAAAAGAAAAAGAGAAAGATCCCAACACGATTTACGTTTCTCTTCGTTTATTATCGTCTTATTAGATACGTGTCTCACACGCGATGTTTTTGACGAATCGCGTAAAACGAGTAAGAACTTACGGTGTAAGAACTACTACGACGACGACGACGACGACGACGACGACGACGACGACGACGACGACGACGACGACCGTCGGAGGAGGTAACGTATCCTCTCTCTCTCGTAGGTATACAATGATGGTGATCGATGCGTGTAGTCGTACCAGTCGAATAAGAAAATGAAAAAGAAACGGAAGAGAAAAAGGAAAAAAGAAAAAAGAAGAAGAAGAAAGGAGGAAAAAAGGAAAGGAAGAAAAGGAAGGGAAAAAATCAAATATGTAGGTAGGTACGTGGAAAGAGAGAAAAAAAGGGTAAAGAGGAAGGAGGAGAAAGAGAAGGAGGAGAAGGAGGAGGAGGAGGAGGAGGAAGAGGAGGAGGTGGAGGAGGAGAAAAAGGAGAAAGAAAAGGAAGGAGAAAGAGATATATAATCGAATAGGAGCAAACGAGAGAGAGAGAGAGAGAGAGAGAGAGAGGTAGACGAGAGGAGAATGGGATTGACAGACAGGAGAAAAGAGGGAGAAGAAAGACAGACGGACGGATCGAAAAAGAAAGAAAGAAAGAGAGAGAGAGAGAAAGACAGAAAGACGGAGAACAAGAGATAGATAGATAGAAAGAGAGAGGGAGAGAAAGAGAGAGAGAGAGAGAGAGAGAGAGAGAGAGAAAGACGCGATCACACGATACAACCCCAACGAGACTGACGGCGCGGGGCCCTGAGAGGCACTGACTGCCGTGCTCGGCTCGCTCGCTATAGTAGAAACGAGTGTGTCGCCGCTTTCGCCGCCGGCAGAGAGCTGGCTTACCCCCTCCCACTCAACGACGATCTATCCCCACCACTGGTCTCAGCAACTGGCGCGGCGCTATCTCCTCCCCACCACTACTACCGACGTTGTACGCTCTTACTATAAACTCCGGTACTCTTCTACCTATCCCCCCACTACTGGTACGTCCAGTAAGCCGGCGGGTCTGGACCGTTCAGAACGCCCACGGCACGCTACGAACGTGCTCCCACGCGTACGCGCCCTATCCCGAGGTAGAGGATACGTAAGCGTGCGCGTGCGCCCGCGAAAGTGAGCGCGCGCGCACGAGGTCCCGCGCGCGCTCTATACCCTCTACCAAGGAACGATTTGTCCACGACGTTGAGTCGACGCCGATGCTTCGGCCACACCTACCGTGGCCCTCCTAGCACCGACTATGCCGATCCTGCCAACAAAATGGCCGACCTACCTAATCGATTCGTCGTTCCACGGGTTCTCTCTCTCTCTCTCTCTCTTTATTTATTTCTCTCTCTCTCTCTCTCTGTCTGTCTCTATCTCTCTCTGTTTCTTTCTCTTTCTCTTTTTCTCTTCTCGCTCTTTCTTCAACCGTTCCTTTTTTTCCTCTTACTTTCTCTTTCTCTCTTTCTTTTTCTGCTTTTTTTCTTTCTTTGACTACTACTACTATTATTACTACTATTACTATTAGTCGTTGCACCTTCCTTTAGGACCCACCTTCTCTCTCTCTCTCTCTCTTCTTTCTTTCTCAGTACTTTTATCCTCCTCCTCCTTCTTCTTCTTCTTCTTCTTCTTCTTCTTCTTTCTCTCTCCTCTCTTCTTTACCCTCTTCTCTTCTTTTCCTTCTTTCTCTTCCTACTGCTACTACTACTCTTCTTCCGCGTCGTCGACCAAAGCGGTAACCAAACGGTCGGTATATAACGTGTCACCACACTTCTACTTTTCCTCCTTCTCTTTCCTACTCACTCTCTCCATCTTCCCTTCCCTTCTCTCTTGCTCTTCTATCTCTTTCTATCTTTCTTTCGTTGCTCTCGAGTACGCGATGGTCCAAACTCCGTTGATTTGTTCGCGGAGATTTCGCGCGGTAAACTGCTGATAGTAGTGGTGGTTGACGGTGGCAATGGTGGTGGTGTTGATGGTGGTAGTAGTGGTGGTAGTGGTGGTGGTAGTGGTGGTGGTGGTGGTGGTGGTGGTAGTGATGGTGATGGTGATGGTGATGGTGGTGGTAGTGGTAGTGGTAGTGGTAGTGGTAGTGGTGTCTGCTACTTATCTACACCAGAGCAACGTTGATAGTAGCGATGGTAGTGGTAGTTGTAGTGGTGGCAATGGCGATGAGGGCGATGGTGGTAGTAAGCGTAGTGGTGGTGGTGGTGGTGGTGGTGGTGTGGTAGTGCGGTTTTATCGTGCATCCCTCTCGGACGTAGACGTCGCCCGTCGATCGATTTTGGAGGTACGCTATGTCGAGAGTAGATTTATAAGCGAGTAAAGCACGGATTTTGAGTTCTCAAATTTCAATCCGTCTGTCATAAGTACACTTACCTACTGATCATATCTGTTACATCAGACAGATATGAATATTTCTTTTTTCTTTTCTTTTCTTTTCTTTTTTTTTTTACGATGTTCCCGCGTTTTCTACAAGCGCGAACCAGAATCACAATACAACACTATACTACGCAACGCGACGCAACGCGACGTAACATAAAACCACACACAACACACAACACACGTGGTGCGTTCGCACTTGAACTGTATTGATTGAAAATTAAATCGCCTCTACTACTTAGTCACTTTTTAGTAGTGCCTATTCCAAGGTACATGTATACTTACTTACTTCTTACCTATCTTACCTATCTACCTACCTACCTATTTATTTTTTTCTTCCCATTTTTCTTCCCCTTTCCACAAGTACCTAAATCCTTCCACCTACAAATTTAATTTCCCAACGTAGAAAAATATTTTCGAATATGTAGATAGTATCAGTTCAGGGGGTAGAGATAGGGGGATGGTGATAGTAGGTAACTCGGATTTAGTTAGATAGGTAACTCCTAATTCTCTCGTTTTCTCACAGAGAGAATGACGTATATCTCGAGAAACGATTTAGGATTCTCCATACGACATTCCTCTTCGCACTGGGACCACTGTGAATTATTACGGCAAGTCGAATAGAGAGGAGGGCTCACATGGCTTCGACACACTCGAGAATGGAAAGAGCAAGAGACAGCGGCACTAGCAGCATCAGCACCACTAGCAACAGCAGTACCACAGATATACGTAGGTCGTACATACGTATGTACGTATATCTACGTACACAGACAAACGGACAGACAGACAGATAGATAGACAGACAGACAGACAGACAGACAGGCAGGCAGATAGATAGAGAGAGAACGAGAGAACAAGAAAGAGAGAGAGATAAATAGATAGATAGAGTGAGGAGGCTCTATACCAAAGAGAGCATCTGCCCGGGATGCATTCGGTGCTGATAGCTTTGTCGGCTTTCCGCTCGTATACGCTTCTACGCGCTGAGCCGCTTAAGAGGCCTCCTCCTCCTCCTCCTCCTCTTCCTCCTCCTCCTCCTCCTCCACTACCACCAACCTTCCTCTTTCCCCTCCCCATACTTCTATACTCTCTATCCTTCTCTTCTCTTCTCTTCTCTCTTCTTCTTGCCCCATCGCCATCTTTTCCTCCTTCGACGCCACCCTCCCTCTCCCTCCTCCTCCTCCTCCTCCTCCTCCTCCTCCTTCTTCTCCTCATCTTCCTTTTCCTTCTTCATCCTCATCCTACTCATACTCCATCAACGACGCTTCTAGCAGCAACACCCTAGCCTTATTGTGTGTTGGTGATGCGTGCGCACGCTTATAAATATACGATACAATATGTCCTCCACTTCTCTACTCTCTTCTTCTTCTTCTTCTTCTTTTTTCTTCTTATTTTTATTCTTCTTCTCTCTTTTCTTCTTTCGAAAGCGTTCTTTCGAGAAAAAGAAATGGTGAGTTTTTAACGTCGATTTAGCGACAAAAGAAAACCGGCAAAAAACGGCTTCAACCGATCGATTCTCTCTCTCTCTCTCTCTCTCTCTCTCTCCTCTCGTCGTTCATTCGCGAAAGATAGAGAAAATGGTTCGTCATAAATATGTAGATAACTTATCTATCTTACCTGCATACCTATCTAACAACTAATGACATGTGCGAATTAAATAATTATTCGCTACTTATCGATTTCTTATCTTTCTCTCTTTCTTCCTCTCTCTCTCTCTCTCTCGCTTCCTCTTTTTTCTTTACGTTGATCATGCGCTATAAAAACTTTTGATTTGAAATTCGAATCGAATTCGAATGTGCACATGTGCTAGAAGTTATGAATGTCCTTTAAAAGAAAAAAAAAAAAAAAAGAGGAAATATTCAACATGGTGTATGAATTTAATTATTAAATAGAACAAGAAAATAAACATTAGATATTTTTGCATCGACCTTATTAATTATATATCAGTTTTTTATATAACGTTATATAATTATCATAATCTCGTATTTACAAACCTATCCGTACATATTTGTATTTTTTTAAATCGTATACGTACCGCTTAACATAGTCTAGTCAATATAGTCAGTTCTTGTGTATTTTGTATAATTCCTTTTCAAATTTAAAAAAAAAAATTAAGTTACACAGGATTAAAGGATAAATAAAGTATAGCTAGGCCTCTGCCTTCTATTTTTTCGAAAATTTGATACGCAAAACAAAAAAGAAAAAAGGGAAAGGAAAAAGGAAGAAAAAAAAATACGTCGTTGGAGAGACACACATATACACACGTAAAAAGACAGAGAGAGAGAAAAAATCCAATTTCACCTAAATTCACACCATAGAATTTCCGTTTTTTTTTTCCTTTTTCTCTCTTTTTTTTTTAACTAACGTCGGCTCTCTTGCCTTTATGTCAAACGATTCCTCGATCGAGTAAGGCGGCTTAGTTAACGCTCTATTGGTGAACCTCAAAGGTTCTCTTTTCCCCTTGCTCTTTTCCATTTTTTTCTTTTTTCCTTTTCTTTTCTTTCTATCTCTTCTTATTCGCTAAAAAGTCGTGGTAGGCCGCCTCCGAATGTGCGGTTGCTGCTCTTTTTCATGGTTTTCCTATTTCTATCGTAAGAACTCGCACGTTCCATTTTCGACGAAGTTTACGCTTCAATCGCATCTCGTTGTTGCATCTATTTATCTATCGTTCATTCGTTCGTTCTTTCGTTCGTTCGTTCGTTCGTTCGTTCGTTCGTTGGTTGGTTCGTTCGATCATTACACGGTTCTTCGATTTTCAATCGATCGTCCACCCCTCTGTCCATCTCTAGTATTATTTTCTTCAATATTTTCAAAGGATTTTGTTTCTTTATACGTACAAGCATTTTTATTTCCTTTTTCTCTTTTTTCTTTTTTTCTTCAAAAGCGAATATTGAATATATTGAATTTGTAAGATTTGTAAATTAACACGTTGAATGTGCGCTGAATATTAAAGATTTTTAAACTAACGCGTTGAACTTTAAAGATTTGTAAATAAGTACTTAACTATGTTGAGTGTTGAATTTTGAAGTTATGCAAATTGAAACGTTGAACCTTGAATTTTTCAATTTGTAAATTAATCTTTAAGATTTGTAAATTAACAAATCGTAGGTGTATGTTGAATTTGTGAGATTTATAAATTAATAGATTGAATGTGTTGAATTTAAAAGATTTGTGAATTAACGCGTCGAACGTCGGATTTCTAAGGTACGCGAATTAATACGTGAAATCTATTGAATTTTTAAGATCTCTATTGTGTGACATTTTGAAGATAAGAAGTAAAGTCTGATGTAAACGTTACGAGAAGAAATCTTTCAATATTTTTTTATCTGCGAAAATTTATGAAAATGTATTACAAATAGATGAATAGATAAATCTATACGAATTTATACTAAATTTATGCAAGACGGTATATCTATATTACCTATCTACATTGTTTCGATATCCAATAAATGTATATTAAATTTCTAACGCTTGAAAATATAAAAGTTGGAACAAAATGAAGAAAGGAAAAGAAAAAGAAAAGAAAAAGAAAACATAAAGAAAAATAAAAAGACACTTGTATAAAAAAAATGAAAATTGTTCGACAATTTTTGATTGATTTAGATAGTTGTTAAGAAAGAAAACAATGACAAGATGAACAACAAACAGCTCGAGAAAGAATTTACGTTTCGATAATTTTTCATCTATATAGTTACCCACATACATACATACATACATACATATATACATCCATCTACCTACCTATCTACCTATCTACCTACTAGTCAGAGAGCATTGCATGAATTTCTTAACGCGGCACTTTACACGAGTTAATATTATCGTAGGGTAGTGGGGTGGAAGGGGAGTAAAACGTTCAACGGCGATAATTCATTTTCGCGACTGGCCGCGCCATTTCATTTTCAGTTGGACGTAAAGTGACGCCTTTTATTTACTCGTTAAGTCGTCTGGTGTCTCTACCATAAGACAGAACGTACTGAACTTTCCTCAATGTTTAAAGAGAAAGATATATATATATATATATATATATATATATATATATATATATATATATGTGAGAGTGGGGTGGAGGGAGAGAGAGAGAGAGAGAGAGAGAGAGATCATGAATATACGACGGCTAGACGACGCTTTCATTTTGTATTGACATTAACTAACTTCGTTGTCGGATCACATGACACACTGTTAATTCATCATCGATCGATCTATAAATCGATGTTTCGAATATTTTTTTTATCGACGTGAAGATTTTCTTTTCTTTCTTTTTTATTTATTTATTTTGTTTAATATCGACGTAGGTGTTACACGATAGATGAAATTATTACTTAAAATCAACCTTCTTGTCTTTTTCTTTTCTTTTTCTTTTCTTGTTCATCCTTTTTCTCAATTTCGAAATTTCTATCTCGACTTTGGTATTTTTACTTTCTTCTAACAAATCACAAAACAGATTTAAACGAAGATAAGTTCTACTCGAATCCATGTACTTTACGAGCCCTCGTGATTCCAAACGGATGCCAAACGAGAGTCTTTATCGCGTTGAAAAATATATTACGCGATAAAACATACCTACCTACCTACTCGTGTTGCCAGTTTCTCGTTCGACCCCCACCCACCACCCCAACGACTCCTCGCATATGCGAGGATGTAAAAATATGAAGTTTACAAAACTTTGAACGATTCGTTTTTGAAGTCATTATATAGACACAAATACGTACATACATAACTGTTACATACTGTACATACATAACTGTTACTTTAATCAATAAAAATTTTTCTTTATTTTATATGACCGATAAGAAACGTATCATTAACACTTCATTAAATCTTCTATGTCGTATTCAAAAAGAAAAAGAAAATATTTTCTTAGTAGAAAATAATAATAATAAAAAAAAAATATTTCTCTTAATTTCACGCAGCCAATACGACAGTGGATTATTACTTCTACATTTTTTTTTCCTCTCAAATTACAAAAAAGTAAAAACGAGTATACAATAGTTCTCCATAGAGAAAGTAAAAACAAAAAAAAGAGGTAATAAAAATAAAACAAAAAGAGGCTCAACGCGACAATGAACGAAGAGTAAATATTTCTTGACATTCCAATAAAAAAAAAATAAAAATAAAAATAAAAATAAAAATAAAAATAAAAATAAAAATAAAAATTAAATTAAAATAAAATAAATAAATAAAAAATAAAAAATATTTCTCAGGATCAAAACTCGAGAAAGGAGAGGAAGAAAGAAAGAAAAAAGTAAAGAAAAAGAGAAAGTAAAGAATCTATTTTTTTTTCTTTTTCTTTTTTTTTTTTTTTTTAAGGCGTTTCCGAAGCGCGAAATTCTTTGACATTTTGAGGAAAGGAAAAAGATCGTCAGGTCAAAGTGTTCGTTTCTCGAAGGGTGCGATTATGTTAGGTATAGGCGAGAAGACGTGAACAAAATAGGGCGGGTGGCGCCTTCGAGAGAAGTGCGAGAAAGACCGCTATCGTTGTCAACGTTGAGAAAAAGAAGGAGAAAATCAGGAAGAAGAAAATGAAGAAGAAGAAAAAAAAAGAGAAGAAGAAGAAGAAGAAGAAGAAGAAGGAAAGCAAATCCCATACCTACTTAAGCGGCTCAGGATAGCTCCCTGCTTTAGCTAGTCGAGAATATGGAGGTCAATCGGTGCCTTCGGCCAGCTTCCAACGGAGAAAAGAGAACCTTAATCCGACCTAGGTTCGTGCCTTTTTCTACTTCCCTTTTTTTCTATCCTTTTATCTCTATCTCTCTATCTTCCTCTCTATCTCTGTATCTCTTTTTTTTTGTCTCTAGTATTTGCGTTAA
>NC_066587.1:16277557-16322557 GCF_905475345.1 Vespula vulgaris
CAAATAAAAAAATTTAAACCAACAAAAATATTTTGAAAATTTCATTTGGATAATATCGATCTTGATCGATAATAATTCTAATGATGTTTAATATTGATAGATAATAATTCGAACCATTTCAAATTTCATAAAAAATTATACGACTAATTTCAACGTTGATCGACAAGAATTCGAATGATTTCAATGTCGATAGATATACGGATAATTTCGAGTTCGAATAAAAATTATTCGATTAATTTCGATAATGATTCGATGTTGATTGGTAATAATTCGAATAATTTCAATATCGATCGATGACAAATCGAGTGATTTCGAGTGAATGTTGATCGATACTTCGGCTAATTTCGAATGATTCGATACGCGAGAATATTTTGAAAGCAAAAGGAAAAAGAAAAATAAGTAAAAAATCATTGATGAAGTTTTTGTTTAATGTTATCAAAAGGTCCCTTCGTAAAGGTATATGAAAAGTTTGACAGTTTTTCTTTTCTTTTATTTTTTCCATTTTCTTTTCATTTTTCTCTCTCTCTTTTTCTTTTATTTTATTTTTTTTTATTGTCTTCCAGGTAAGCTCGTAAATCCTTAGATACCTTACAGCTTACCCACAATGTTTTGATCTGTACGATCTCTGGTATGGGTATCTACCCAAATAATCGTCATGGCGAAATCTCAAGGTATGATGGTAGGTAATATTCGAGGAGGTTTATGGAGTTCGTGAAAGTAAAATGTGTAAGGGACTAATACTAGTGTATAGGTCCAAAGGTCGACTTGGTAACTTTAAATTTTTCTTTTTTTCTTTTTTCTTTTTTCCTTTACTTTAAACTTGGAACAAAAATGTAATTGATACTTTTATGTATATACATATATATATATGTGTGTGTGTGTATATATAGTAAAATTATTATTAAATATTTTTAGATGATAATAAAGTAGATTTCCTTCTTTTTATTTATTTATTTATTTTTCATTTATATAGATATTTATATAGAGCGAAAACGTTCCTAGGTGTGCCAAAAGAAAGTTCCTCTAGACTTGTGATTTCGCTATTTGAAAAAAACAAAAAGGAGAAAAAAAAATTAATTAAACCTAGAAAGTTTGGAAAAAGAATAATAAATATCTTTTATATTTATATATTCCTTTTTATTTATTTCCATTATCTATCCCTGCATATATATTTTTTATTTAAACAACAACAACAACAACAACAACAACAACAATAACGTAATAGAACAGTGGTTAAAAAAGTACACACAGAAAAAAAGAGAAAGGAAGAGAACTTCTTTCTTTCTAATTTTTTTTTTCCTGAGAATTTTTCGTCCCTTTAGAATCATATTTCAAACGACGAAAATCAAATAGACGCGGCCATTCGTCGCAAAAGTCATTTTTCCGTCAGAAGATATCTAAATAAAGAGGGATGATTTCATGAGTTCGAGAGTATAGATGGGTAGGTACTTATTGTTTACGGTCAGAAAGAGAAAAAAATCTCGAACGACGTCGGTCGAACGAAGCCGTTACAACCGGAAGTAGAAGGAAGAGAAGAAGAAGAAACAGAAGGAGAAGAAGAAGAAACAGAAGAAGCAGAAGAAGGAGATCCTTTAGCTACCTGATGGTTAAAGCACGAACCCGATATACGTCGTAAAGCCTGGCGCCAGGCGCAACGATACGCACTTAACGTTTAATGTGTACAGACGGTAGCAACCTCGAATATCCCTACTTTCTTTTGAGCCCCTTCGAATATCCCTTCTTGAGAGAGAGAGAGAGAGAGAGAGAGAGAGAGAGAGAGAGAGAGAGAGACCTTCAGGAAGAAATTCGAGACTTTTCGTTCATCCGTTGTTCGATACTTGCGTCGTCGATTAATAGGACCACACAATGGCTTAACTTTATTCCTTATTTTTGTCATTAAATAAATCGACTGTTTCTCACGATTTGTCATTTCGCGAGAATATGAAAAAAGTTTCTTTTTCTTATCTTTTTTTTTTTTATCACGTTTTTGCTTTTCACATTTCGTAATTCACATTCGTTTCACATTTCGTTTCTTGTTGGTTTGTTTTTCGAAATTAAATTACACGAGTAGATATTTCTTGGAAGTCTTCTAGAAAAAAATGATAGAAATCGTAATAAATATAAAGTATGTATAATTAAATCTCTAAGGTGTCAAACATTAAGTTCATTAAAATGTTAAATGTTTAACCATTGAATTTTAAGAATAGTATGTTCGACAAAATATATCTTTTAATATTTCAAATGACTTATATTTAGATCACTTACATAATTTCCGATGGCGAGACATATCTAATGGAGGGATAAATTGTAGATACTAGAAAATCCTCTCTCCCTTTCACACACTCTCTCTCTTTCTCTTGTTAGCGAATTTATCCAGTGTATATATCGGGTCCGAAATTGTTCGATAGAAAATTTCCTTTCTATTTCCGTAACTTCTATCTTTATCATTCGAACACCAGAACTGTTTCGAACTTTGAATATCTTCAATATTTCCTTTCGTATATAACGTGTGCGGTTTTGTTTAAATTTCTTTATTTAAATCCTTCCTTCCTTCCTTCCTTCCTTCCTTTCTTCCTATTTTTCTTCCGCGTTTAAAAATATTCTTCATTTGTGCTATGTACATCATAGAAGGAAAAGAAAAGAAAAGAAAAAAAAAAAATGAATTAACTAATGAACCCATGATGGAAACTAAACGAGATCAATTTTCTTCACAATGAATAAATCGTGAATAAAATTAAGAATAAAGAAGTAGAAAGAAAAAAAGAGAAGACATATTGTATAATGTGAAACTTAATAATAATTTAAATATGTACAGAGTGAATTTTTGATTTTTTTTTTTCCAACTAAGACGCCATAACGTTATATTGATAAACAACGAAGTATTTCAAAGAAAGTTCCAAACGAAAATTGTTTAATTTTCGATAGGAAATATAACAGTATTATTTATTTTTGACTCAGTAAATTTTTAGAATTATCTCAAGATCAACATTTTTTAATCCCTTCCCTCCTCTCGTGAGAACTTATAATTTCTGTAAGAACGGTACATTTCGTTTAAACCAAAGCAAACAAACGTTTTCTATGAAATATATATATACACTTTTTTTATTCGCTAATTCTACGATAAATTCTACGATATTTAAAATTATTTAGACGAAAGGTTTATAAAAATATAAGATAAGATAGGGTTATGTTTAGAATTGCTTCTGATATTTTCAGTTATTTATTATACATTATAGTATATATATATACTTCTTTAATAGTCATATAGTACACAGTACATACACGATAGTAGTAGTAGTAGTAGTAGTAGTAGTAGTAGTAGTAGTAGTAGTAGTAGAATACTAGTAATAGTAGTACTGGTAATAATAATAATAAAAATACTATAGTCTTAATAGTAATAGTAGAGTGGTAATAGTAATAAGGACCAAGTAGTGAAATAGACATATTCGGTTCACCGTTATCAAATACGTACGCATATATGCCTATAAGTACATATATGAGAATGAAAATGAAAGAAACGAGAAACATATATATAGAAAATACGTACGTATATATATGTATGTATACAGGAAGAAATGTGAACAAACCTATACATATATACATATACATACGTACGTACGTATCTACCTACATACATACATACATACATACATACATACATACATACATACATACATACATACATACATACATACATACATATATATATATATATATATATATATATATATATATATATAAGAAAAGAGAGGAAGAGAGAGAGAGAGAGAGAGAGTATAAGTATAGGGGAGGCGAGTGCTATACTACCGGCGCACTCTGCACTTCGGAGCGCCGTTATCTCGGCACCATCTAGCCTGGCTAAAAGCTTCTCCCCATCAACCCTCCCCTCCTCCTTCCCTCTTCCTTCTCTCTCTCTCTCTCTCTCTCTTTTTCTTTCTCTTTCTCTTTCCCAACCCCTCTTTCTCTCCTTCTGTTCTCTTACTACAAACCTCCAGCACCCTCCTTTCTCTTCTACTTCTTCTTCTTCTTCTTCTTCTTCTTCTTTTTCAACAGTTTCTTCTTCTTCTTCTTCTTTTTTCTTCTTCTTCTTCTTCTTAGTTCGTTCTCGTATGTCCTAATTTTTTCTTTTTCTTTTTTTTTTTTTTTTTGTTACGTCCAGCTGGTCCAACCGAAAGGCCAAACTGCTAGCTTTTACATCTTGTAACTCGTGTCCAACTCTTTGTATGCTTTCTTTTTCTTTTTTTTCTAATATATTTTTTTCGGTTTCTTTCTTTTCATTTTTTCTTTATTTTTTTCTGTTTTTCTTCTTTGTTTTTGTTAATTTTTTCCTTATCTCGATTTTACTTTGATTTTTCTTGTTTCTCGACGAGCAGAGAGAATTCGATAGGTATATGTTTCGAAGAAGAGAATGAATATTATTGAAACGCATCGTTTGGATTATTTTATTATTACATTTTAATTTTGACTTTAATTTCTTTTTCTTTTTTTTTTTTTGTATCATCCACGAGCAAGTCTGTACTTTTTTTTTTCTCGTAGACATTTTGAAGAAAGAAAATGAACGAACGAATGGATATTCTTGATATTACTTTGCATTATTTTATTTTTATTTTTTGATATTGATTGTTCTTGTTTCTTCTACTTTTACTTCTACTTTTACTTCTTACTACTACTATCTTTTTCTCTTCTATTTTAGAAAAGAGAACGAACATTCTTGATTATCTCCGGACTGTCCTATATTTCTTAGATTGCGTCTATAATAATAGCGATAGAATATCAGTCGAGATGTTCTTCTATGTTATTAAACCACTTCGATGAGAGACTTAAAACGCGAAAAAATCGAACGTAGGTCAATTCCGATATAAATGTTTTTCCTATTTTTCTATTTCATATGTTTTTTTATTTAATTATTTTTGATTTTATTACGACGATAAGATGGATAGTCGTTTAATAATAGAAAATATTTTACAGGTAATATTGTCAATTTCTAAGCCTGAGGTTTTTATTAAACTTAAAAAACGAATAAAGAATTTAGTTTTTCTTATAAATACATTAATTAATCGATGATTGGTTGATCAAGTAAAAAATGTCGGAATTTGTAATATTTTTATTATTTAAATAAATAACACTATATATTTATTGTCATTATCATTATTGTGTTCTTTCTTTTTTTAAGTGTTTTAATCATTTAAATATGGAATACTATAATTTTTCGACTTATTAATCACCGACGAACTCTAAATACCATAATATTATTATTACTAATGTTTTATCAGTTATTTATTTAAATATCAAAATATAAAAACAGAATTAAAAAATTAAGAAATACATAAACAATAAATATACACAAACGATGAATATTTACTTTTTCTTTATAAGAACGAAAATGATTGAACGACAACGTAGTAAACTCTATCGAGTAAAGAAATAATAAATATATACAAACAATAAATATTGACTTCTTCTTCGTAAAAAAAAAAAAAAAAAGAAAAATGAAAAAAAAGAAGAAAAGAAAAAAAAAGAATGATCGAATAACAAATATTATTGTCAACGTACGCATCCGTACACATAGACTTACATCAAGCATACGTATCAATCATAGTATAAAGATAAACAATAAACATAAAACACTTATTACTCATAAACTTAAAAATAAATCTAAAAAAAAAAAAAAAGAGAGAGAGAGAGAGAAAAGAAAAAAACAACGTCCAAATAATTTCAATTTTTATCAATCTTGATTGATTGTCACCTTGTTATCAATCCATCTACGTTATTTCCAATTTACTTATTACTTAACTCGTTACTTCCATTCTAAATGTGTACTACTTTTTCTTTCTTTTTTTCTCACGCTTTGGTTTAGCAGATAAATAAATGCGAATTTGAATGTCAAAGAGAAAGAGAGAAAGAAAAAGAGAGAGAGAGAGAGAAAGATAGATAGATAAATATAAAGAGAGAAAGAGAGAGAACGAGAAAGGAAGGAAGGAAGGAAGGAAGGAAGGAAGGAAGGAAGGAAGGAAGGAAGGAAGGAAGGAAGGAAGGAAGGAACTTGGAAGGAACCTGGGGTTATGTGAAGGTTTAGGTTGGTCGAGGGGGGACATGGAGGGATATGGGGGGAGTTGAAAAGGGGGTTGCGTCAGGGTTGTACGTATTTACGCGTCCGTAAGAGCGACATCCCCGCGGACTTGCGCGGACGGGCCATATCGATCTGCCGGTTTCCAGGGCCGCTTAAACCCACGACTCACGCCCGAGTATAATAATTCATGCTTTTCGATGAAACCGAACATCGAATCCAACGTAATTCCGTTCAACGAGATCATTTAAACTCTTATTTTCGATCTACCCGACACGATCTACCTACATACATCTAAATCAACGCGTAAAAGGAAACGAGAGAAAAAGAGAGATTTAAAGGGATTTAAATTTACGTTAAATCTAAATCTGGATTGGTATCGATATTCAAGTTTTTTATTGACTTCTGTAACAATTTTCTTCTTTTTTTATCCTTTCTAAATCCTAATCTTTGTTTAAATCTATTTTGATAATCAACGATACGTTCTATCGATTTTAAACTGCCTTCGAAGTTATACAGTAAATTTTGGTTTTGTTTTGGTTTTTCTTTTCTTTCTATTTTGTTTTCTTTTCTTTCTTTTTTATGTAATCATCTTTTTGTAATCCTTTTCGTTGACTAATTTATTTTATTTATTTATTTATCTAGTTTCAATCGATAGGATATTTCTAGTCCTTAAAAAATGTTACAGAGGACATTTTAAAAGAGTTAATACAAAGTCTGTAAAGTATACTAAAGTTGTTAACTCAATTAAACGTAATATCTTTTTTAACGAAATTTGAATGAATTCGTCGATAAAAAAGATCAATTCATCAATCATTCTTATTAATTTTAGGTTTGATCTTTAATTAAGTATACTATCATTGATCAATTTTCTTCTCTTTTCTACCATTTTTTTTCTTTTTTTTTTCTAAATAAATCCCTCCAAAATGAAAATACTTTAGATCGGCATTAATTTAATTTTAGATCGATTAATTTCATTTCATTTCATTTCATCTCATATATCCTTTTAAGTATAATTACTTTAACAAGTTGTAATAAATTTGTCAAGAAGAAAATCATATTAAATCACCGCTTATAGTTCGACATAATTTTATACGTAACTTTCAATTGAGCGTAATGTCTTAGATAACTTTTAATAAATCCATCATGAAAGAACGAAAAGAAAAAAAAAAAAAAAAAAAAAAAAAAAAAAAGAGAAGAAAGAAAACCAGAACAAAAATTACATTAAAACTCGCACCATTCGGTTTAACTTAACTTCACACATGTTACTTTTTAATTAAATATGATATCTTTGACAAATTTTTTATTTAATTCTTAATGGAAGAAAAAGAAAGAAAAGAAAAAAAAAAAAAGAAAAAAAAAAACCCCAGAAAAAGGATTATATCGAAACTCGCACCACACCGTATAACACAATTTCGTATGTAACACTCACTTAAATACTTACATACATACGTCCTAATGACAAATATCTCGATAAATCACGCGGTCGACGAAAGAAAGAAAGAAAAGAAGGAAAGAAAGGAAGTGAAAGACAAGAAATGAATCCTCAAAAAAAAAGAAAGAAAATAAATAAAAAATAGAAAAATAAAAAAAAAAAGAAAAAGACAGAAAGAGACATCCTATACAAAGTCACGATATAAAACAAAGATTTTTCAATTATTTCCCCTTGGATTCAAATATTCAATCGATGACGTAGACCAACAACGGTGTGGTATTCGAAGAAGGACGAATGAATGGATAACAACGTAATCAGCATAAATCTCGACACGTTTCTCGAGTGAGTGAGGAAGAAGAGAGGGAGAGGGAGAGGGAGAGGGAGAGGGAGAAAACGAGACTGCCGACGAACTGAAGTCGATACAAAGTGTCGGAGAATTCCGTAGTAGACTACTACACTATACTACTACTACACCACTACACCACTACTACTACCACCACTACACTAATACTACTTCTATTACTACGCTACTTCTGCTCTACTGCTACACTACTACTACTATTACTATTACTACTAATACTACTACTACTACTACACACGACGACGATGACGACGAAGACGACGACGACGACGACGACGACGACGACGACGACGGACGATGGACGAATGGGACAGCGGCTTGGATCTTTTGATCTGTATAGAGGATACCACTCGATCCTTCTTTCCTTTTCTATTTCTCAAGGATTCCCGTCTGTTGTCTCTTTTCAACTCTCTTAACAGGACCAACACCTGCATTCTGCGGAAATAATAGCTTTAACGCTCTCTCACCCTGTTCTCGGTTCATCTCTCTTTCTCTATCACTCTCTCTCACTCTCTCTCTCTGTCTGTCTGTCTGTCTGTCTGTCTGTCTGTCTCTGTCTCTGCCTCTTTCTCGACTCATCTCATCTCCTAGGTACCCCAAAAAGCCGCCTCTATTTTCAATAGTAAACACGCTCTTGCCTAGTGTATATATGTATCTAGGAGAATCTCGACTCTCTTTTCTTCTCTCTCTCTCTCTCTCTTTTACCTCTCTTTTGAGGGACGATAAATCTCGTTTGATCTTTGGACCTTTCTTTCTATTCTTCCCCTTTTCCCTTTTTTTCTGTTTCTATCTCTCTCTTTGTCTCTCTCTCTCTCTCTCTCCTTCTCTCTCTCTTCCTCTGTTTTTTTTTTGATGTAGCATCAACGTCCAATCGAACAAATAAGTCACCTTTTTTCTATTTTCTTTCTTTTCTTTTTTTTTTTTTTGATTTTTCTCGATACGTATTTCGAGAGATAATTTTTTTTTTGTACGTGTAAAAGCGATCTCTTTTCCTTTTTAATAATAAAGTATTTGTATTATATATGAGTTGGTTTAATTTTTCTCTTTTTTCTTTCCGTTGAAAATTTCGTATCGATTCTTCTTTTTTTTTTTTTACGAATTATTTAATCTCAACGAAAAGATCATTTTTATCTTCTTTCTTTTTTTTTTCTTTTTAAATAACAGCTCATGTCGCGTATACTTTGTTACGTTCTAACGTTTCACTTAGTAAATCGTCATGGTGGATGAATAAGAGAGAAAAAGGACGAGTAGGAAATCTTCTCATAGATGAGATTTTATAGTTGCTGAGGCAAGTAGTTCCTTCCTTTCGTTTTTTTTTCTTTTCTTCCTTTTCCTTCTTTCTTTCTTTCTTTCTTCCTTTTTACAATTAACAGACTCGGCCTGTCATTAGCGTGATCTCGAAGAGGAAACCATTTGCATGTATATGTATACATAAAGGATGATATAATCGCTTTTCTACCTCTCTCAACTCTTTTTAGATCGAAAGATCGAATATAAGGATGACGATGATTCGAGAAGAGTAGTAGGTAAGTAGTCTTGCAGAACTCGTCAGGTTTTTCATTTCAAAGGGAGAAAAAAAGAGAAAAAAAAGAAAAAAGGAAAAAGGAGGGAGAAAGAGAGAGAAAGATGACTTGATCTGGTACTTTCGTAATATTCATCCTATAATTGAAATCTAATGTAATTAAAGAGAAATCGAGATTACTATACTTTCGAATATTGAAATTCAATTGGATTTAACCAACAGTTTCGATTTTATATTTTATTTACTTTTTATAAATAAGTCTTTTGAATTAAATCTCTCCATATATTCTATCACGTTAGAAATTGAGAAATGTGCTCGTTATTTTACGAAAAATGAAAAGCGATAGAGAGAAAGAGAGAAAGAGAGAAAGAGAAAAAGGGACAGAGAGAGAGAGGGAAAGATTGTATTTTCGTAATACTCACCCTACAATCGAACCTAAGTTAATTAGAAAGAAATCGAGATTACTAAACTTCGGAATATTGAAATTTGATCGATTTTAGTCAACAATTTCGATTTTATTCTTTTTTTTTTTTATAGAAATCTTTATCTTTGAGAAAACCTTTTTCAATGTTATTAACATTGCGTGAGAAATTAAGAGAAATACGCTCGTTATTTTACAAAAAAAAAAAAAAGAGAGAAAGAGAGAGGAAGTGGAAAACAGAGAAAGAGAAAGAGAGAGAGAGAGAGAGAGAGAAACGAAGAAAAAAGAATAGGATTTGCACTTTAATAACTAGCGGCTATTTCACGAGAAAGAGTGAGAAATAAAGATAGAGAGATAGATAGATAGATAGATAGAGAGAGAGAGAGAGAGAGAGAGAGAGAGAGAGAGAGAGAGAGAGAGAGAGAGAGAGAAAGTGGTTAATATCACGTAGCGTCACTTCAGGCACGTGTAATGGATCTCTAATGTAACTGGAGATTATTTTTCGGTATAAAATAATTAAAAAGTGCATTAATCGCCGTCGCGCATTAAAGTAATCCACGATAATTGGACGTGAAATCTATATGCGTTTTGGCGATTCACATGAGTGAAGTATGGAAATGCGAGAAGCTTGCCGGCGGGTAAAACAACATCTAGATAAAGAGTCGAATCTGTTTTCTGTGTGGATACATGTACGTGATCGAGAGGACCCATTAGAAAATTTCAACGGTGTATTATGATTTTAAAAAGATAATAATAATTGTTTGACAAATTTTATAAATATGTTTTTATGAATATTACCATTTTTCCCGTGTAATTGAAAGAGTCATTAAAATAGAAATATTATTTTCTCTCTCTCTCTCTCTCTCTCTCTTTCTATATATATATATATATATCTATTTTTATTAAATAACAAATAATTTCAAACATCAGATATCAGTCCTTAAGTTCGGATGAATGTATACAACTAATTAGAAAATTTAATTGTAATTATTTTCTTTTTTATCGAATATGAAATTATTTCATAAGTATTACAGATTAATCAGAAATATTTTTTTTTCGAAGTTGCAATCCATAGAACCATTAGAAACTTAATATTATTTTATTTATCGATATTATTTGATATTATTATTATTATTATTTTTGTATCGGACAACGAATAATTTCAAATATTATAGATCAATACAAGATAAGAGCTCAACAAAAAATTAACTATTTTTCTAAACACAAAAATTGAAACTTGCTCAGAAAATGACAAAACTTAGAATACAAAACAATTTTAATAACCCTTTCAGAATCTACACTTTCAATACTTGTTAAAACGATCGCCTTTGAAACACATTCTAACACACTCAAATTTAAACCTACCTATTCGATGCACAAAAAAAAAGGAACGACTGCGACTACGTTAACGAAACCAATAAAATAAAACAAAAAAAAAAAAAAAGAAAAAAGAAAGAGAAAAAAGAGAAAAAAAATAAAATAAATAGAAAAAAAAAGGAAAAAAAGAAATTATCACAATAATCCTAAAAGGTATTGATTAGTCACGTTGAATTTCATATTAAGTCGTATACAATATATAGGTACATTACACAGCTATATAATATTGTATTATATATAGTACAATACACAGTACACAGGTACATAATACATATATATATATGTGTGTGTGTGTATATATATATATACATATAAGTCGATCAGATCGATCTATAGCGTATAGCTATCGAAAGGGGTTGTTACGATTAGCGAGTTAGAGAGATGAACTCGCGAAAGGACGACGAATGGGGAGGGACGAGGGGTGGACGGGGAGTGGTAGCGATCATCGAGAGAAAAGATAGAGAGGGGAACAGACAGAGAGAGACAGAGAGAAACAGAGAGAGAGAGAGAGAGATAGAGAAGGTGCAGGGTGGTGGGTGCAGGGTTAATGCGTGTTTGGGCGCGTGACCCCGTATGTAATGGATCCCTAATGCGAGTCGTCGATTATTTTCCGCTGTGCGCCATTATCGTGCTACCGAGAGGTAGGAAGGGGTAGAAGGGGATAGGGTGGACAGAAGTGAGGGGTGGGGAACAGGATGAGAGAGGGGCACATTGCACGGCTGACAAATTTACCAGCGATTCGAAAGCTTTTAGCGGTAAAAGTTCGACACCGATCGCGCGACAACGTCGGCCACGTTTGCATTATGCAAGCACGACTTTTCTACTACTACCATTATATTATTACTATTACTATTATTACTACAACCACTACTACCATTAATGTAATACTACTACTATTAATGTAATATCATAATACGTGTAACGAGACAAAACTAGACAAAACTAGGATCAATTTTGTATATAACGAAAGATTTTTAGTTTCAACCGTATCTTTTTTAAGATCTATCGATCGATCGGTCGATCGATCGAGAGGATATACGTGAACGGTTCTCTCATTAATCGTATGTTAGTTTCAAATTAATTCTTTAAAATGTGATAAAAAGGTGATAAAAAGGTCGTTGACCATGATATAGATAGGTATGTAAGTAAGTAAGTACGGGTAATAGATAGTTTCAATTATAATACATCGATATTTTCATCGAGTTATATGGTATTACGTATATTATATTTTTTGATTATTACTTTGCCATTTCGTCATGAAATGAATTCTTACTTAAACACTTTCTTACCTATGTAAATTTCATTTAAATACTACGATAATCACAGTTATATCAATATAAATTATACGACATACTCAAGCGTTCGACGACATACCTATGACTTATTATTAAAACAGAGAAGAAACAGAGAAGAAAAAACAAAAAAAAAATGAAAAGAAACGAAAAACATGGGATTACACGGACGATCCATATCGAATTTTGCTATTCAAAAATCACAAGGCGTAGTTAAGTTCAAAGTTCCAAAAAAAAAAATGTCGGAGTCAAGTATCCGTTTAACGTGCAATCTGTAGAAGTCAAATTTACAATAGAATTTACAACGGTACCCCGGGTACAACGCTTGGGTAAGAAGAGAAAATAAAGAGCGACAGAGAAAGCGAATGAGAGAAACAGATACACATACACACACACACAGACAGACTAGAGAGACAGAGACAAAGGTAGAGGCAGAGGTAGAGACAGAGAGAAAGAAAAAGAAAAGAAGCGAGAGAGAGAGAGAGAGAGAGAGAGAGAGACAGACCAGTTGCAGTGCTCCTTTCACGGATGCAGATGCAGCTGTAGGTAGGTACCAATATAGGCAAAGCAGTTATGTCTATATATCGTTCGGTCGTATATCCCAAGGAGACTACCTTTTCCTATACGTCCGACAAAAGGGCAAACCCGCGCGGACGGATAAATATGTAACTATAAAAAGAAAGAAAGCAAAAAAGAAAAAAAAAGAAAAAAGGAGAAATGAGACAGAGAAAGAGAGAGACAGAGAAAGAGAGAGAGAGAGAGAGAGAGAGAGAGAGAGAGAGAGAAAATAAAAAAATAAAAAAAAGGAAGGGTAAATACTCACGGTCAAGAGTCAATATTGTTAGAGAGTCCCGGCCGTTTCGCCGTTTCTAATGTACTGCCTACCCACGTTTAGGAAGATTTCGCCGCCTTTTTTCTCGGAGAGACACTAGCCGCCATTTTCTATTCATTCGTCATCCATCCCCTCCCCTTTTCTATCCCACTCCTCATCGACTACCTCATTCTAACTCCGACGATCATTCTTTCGCTCTTAATTTATCTTCTTTTCGACTCAATTTTATTAATGATATTTTAACGATATTTTACTCTTTCTTTATCTTTCTTTTTCTTTGTATTTCTATCTCTCTAATCTGTATAAGTAGATAAGTATTATCTATAATCCTAATGAGAAACTTTTGGTTACGGGCTACGATGATGAATCATTACTTATATTGGAATAATTAATGTTTCTGTTTTCTCCTTTTTCTTTTCCTTTTTCCTTTTTTTTTTTTCTTTTGAATTTTTCGATGCGATTATTTATTTATATTGTTCGATATAAACAAATTTTGAAGAAATGTTTGTCAGTAATCCGCAACCTTTCTTTTTTTGCATATATATGGATTATTATTGAATCAATACGATTTTCTTTTACCGTCGAGATTCGTTAGAAAAAAAATATATATTCTATTGGAACGATAAGAATTTAATCGAATATTTATACAAGGCCAATGATTCAGAAAGTGATGCAAAATATCCTGCGCAAAATATCCTTGCGATCTATCATAACCTCTAGGTTGCATCTACATTATTATTAAACTAATGCATTTGTTATCGTGTTGATCGTGCAATTTAGATTAAAAAAAAATATATATATAAATACATCTATTATTTTATTTGATACAATATAGACATTTATATTTACATACAAAAAAAAAAAGAGAGAGAAAAACTATTAGAAAAGAAATAAATAAAGTGAAATAAAATAAAAGACAAAATAAAAATAAAGAACCTGTATCAAAAGAAAATAAAAGAGCAGAAAAAATAACCTGATAAAGACATCGTAATCATCGAAGGTACGACCTTCGAATCGTAATTTACTTGGAAAAAGGTCAAAGGACATGCGACGATTCGCCTCGTAACGAACTCGCGTGTTATAAAAGCTTTGTGCATGTTACGTGCTCGTCCCTATTCCATTCTAACGCATATAACTACTCGACCATCCCTTTAACCGTTTGTTCAACCCCGTCTCTGTCCACCTCCCCCAACCCTGCGGTCAGTCAGTTAGTCAGTCAGTCTTCTCGCAGCACGCGATACACGCATTGACTTCTCTAACACGCACCCACACCGACCATGAACATATATATACGTATTTATATATCGTCTAATCAGTCACGCTTCCTTCACCACATTCTATGACGTTTTATTATATGAAATTTATTGTCGACATTGTATACTTATGAATAATACGTTTTTTATATTCTCTATCTCTTTCTGTCTGTTTGTTTCTCTCTCTCTCTCTCTCTCTCTCTCTCTCTCTCTCTCTCTCTCTCTCTCTATCTCTTTATCTATCTATCTATCTATCTATCTATCTCTTTCCTTCTCTTTTTCTTTTTATCATTCGTCGTCGAAGAATTAAACGTTGATTAAATTTTTATAAAGAAAATTTGAACGATGTATCGAAGATATATTTTCTAAACTCGAAATCAATCCGAATATAAATTGAATAATAATCTTAATTGCAACTGAGTCTATGATAGATATAATATTTTTCTGATATAGAAAGGGATTTATTTGTATTACTCGTATCATTTTCTTTTCTCGATATTAAATAATAATACATTATATACATGCAAAAGCATGTACCGCACATTATGTACATATATATATAAATCTATCTACATTCATTATTTATTTAATTACCCAAGGATAAAATTATATCGTTACACGTGTAATGGAGAGCTTCTCTAACAAATACACTAACACACCCGTACATATAAGCTGCATATGCGCATACATATATAGGCATACGAATAATCTTAAATCTCAGAGACTCTTTCTCTCTCTCTCTCTCTCTCTCTTTTTAATTCATAAAACACGCATAATAGCAGCTTGAAATCGGGTATCACGAATAGAATGAATGGTAACGAAAAACTGTACACGGATTGAAAAATATTGCAGCTTTCGCATTACCTGTTTGCGAAAGCTCTCGCGCGTTACCAAACGCGATCGGATTTGTTTGCCAACATAAAAGGCACGAAAGGATTATCTACGCAAACAGGCCACCCGTTACATTTTATCATGTGTTTGTCATTTTACTTTTAACTCGTGAGAGCACGCGACCGCTCGTTATCTACTTTATCGGGATCTTGTGCAACTGTTAATGTTATAGTTAAATATATGTTACGTGCAAAGCTCTGCATCTCTCTCTCTCTCTCGATCACTTTCTCTCTCTCTCTCTCTCTCTCTCTCTCTCTCTCTCTCTCTTTCCCTCTCTCTTTCTTTTTCTCCTTTACACTTTTTTTTTTCTTTCGTTTCTAAGATAATGTTTTGTCAAGACAAACAGTCCTAAGTAACGAACGAACGAGATGTTAATTAAGTTTCTTTGTAGAAGAATGGAATCGTCAGGGATTAACGTTCTTATTTTTTTTCCCTTTATATTTTTTTTTTATTTTCAATTGAAAAAAAAAAGGAAAGAAAAAGAATAGATGGAAGAGAAAACGATACGACCTTTTTATAATTTATATCTATAGGTATAGATATAGGCATATATATATTTATTTATGTATGTATGTATGTATGTATGTATGTATTTATGTGTGTATGTATGTATGTATATTTGTTCATTTTTGTATTTCCATTTATTTTAATTTCTATTGAAAAAAAGATATTTACAAATATTCCGAGATATAATGGATGAATAAAAAAAAATATAAAGAAATAATAATTTCGAATTAATGAACGTATGAAATTGTTAATTAAATTGTTAATTAATTGTCTTTTTGTTGAAATTCGATTACATTCCAGATATTCTTATTGCCTTTTTTACTTTGTTGTTTTTTTCTTTTTTTTTTTTTTTTTTTATCAATATCTATTTTATTTCGTACTGAAAGAGGATACGAGTACTATCAAGATGAAATAAAATAAAATAAATAAATAATTTCGAAAGCTTATGAGAGCTTTAATGAAAAAAATGTGATACGATTAAAAACATACATCCATTATTTCCAGCGTAACAATAACATCCCTTCAAACATTATTTTCACTGTTTTGTAATCGTAATTTTGATTTATTAATTCTTCGTCGAACGTTTACTTAATCGTTATTATTACTCGATGATGAAATTTTTCCTACAAAGAGTAAATAAAGCAAGCATTAAAAAAAAAAAGAAGGAAAAAAACAAAGAAAAGAAAAAGGAAGGAAAATTTTCAAGGAAAACAAAGTTCATTATCCAACATTTATTACAGTAGCAATATGGAATTTTTCCCATAAAAAAAAAAACAAAAAAAAAAAAATAATAATAATAATAATAATAATAAAGATACTCAAAAGAAGGAAAATTAACTGAATAAAAAACCAACAAAAAAGTAGAAAAGTATTTACACTGAGAAAAGACTTATAATAGTTCGTTTTATTGCTATTGCTTTAGGACGAAAAAAAAAAATAAATAAAAACATGATAAAATAATAAAAAATAAAAAGTAATTTTGACAACTAAAGAAGAAAAAGTTATCGTCATCCTCCCACGTCGAATGCATGTAAATTGTGCCATCTGTAAATCAAGTAGAAACAGTAAGCATGAGCTGGCTCGTCAGCTAATACATATATATATATATATATATGTACGTGCGTGTGCATGTATATATATATATATAGGTAGTACTATGCCAGAAGAGATGATGAGCACGTGATCCGATCAACAGCTGCCCTTTCTGGCCATATGGCATGCAACAACCCTCTACCTACCCCCACCATTATTCCATACCTCTCACTCACACACTCTCTCTCTCTCTCTCTCTTTCTCTCTTGCTCTTTCTCTTACAATGTCGGTCTTTCTCCGAACTCGCAACCACCCCCAAGAGAGATAGAAAACGAATCTGATAAGAGATCGTGCGGACGATACACGTTCCGTCCTCTCTTATCTTTCACATCCTGTTGGACGAGAACTTGCACGATCGACAACAAATCTCCACGGCATGACGTTGGCGCGTGTCGCGTGACGTCTAATTACGTCCTAGATAAATAACAATGCTGATATAATTCATCGTCGTTATGCTTCTGTGCTTATATATTAATATATGTAAATATATATATATATATATATATATATATATATATATATATATAATTTTGTTAGATATAATTGTTAAGTAGAACGATTGTTACAAATAAAGATATTATGATTTTATTATAATAGAATATATTTATTATATATATATATGAGAGAGAGAGAGAAAATTTTCTAATAGATATTAAATAGATAACAACGAACAAGATATTTTTATATATTTTTCTTTTTAATTAAAATGAAGATTACGTTCACGTTACAATGTGATTCAGGTAAAAATATTAGATATAAGATAATGAAACCTTCGTAGAAAAAATATTAGATAAAAGATAATAAAATGCTGGTAAAAATATTGGAAGAATAAAAAAAATAGAAAAAAGATAACAAAATATATTTTTAAAGATAGATAAATGATAATAGAACTTTTTGAAAAAGAAAAAAAGAAAAAAAAATAGAAAAGGTATTAGATTAAACAAACATCAAATAAAATATTAAATAAAGTGAGATACCAGATAAAATATAAGAAAAAAGTCTTTAAATAAATATAACGTCATTGTTTGTAAATAAAATATCTATATGAAATAATTACATACACTCACGAGTGATAATTCTTTTCTTTCTTTCTTTCTTTCTTTCTTTTTTTTTTTTTTTTTTTTTTTTTTTTAGAAAAAATACCCGTAGATAATATCAAAACCTACATATTTATTTTTATCGAATTCTAAAGAAAGATTAGTATACCTATATATTCTTTTGTGAGTACGATCGTACCATAAAAATAGGTCGCTCGCGATAAATATTTCGTAAGAGCATGAACATCGACAAGATGTTCCTCGTTTCAACTAAAAAGTTCTCTATCGATTCTCGTTTTTCTAACAAAACTATTGAACTTATCGAACTTTACCTGAGTTTCCATAGAAAACTTGTAGAAACAAGTAAAAGGATGACAAGAACTATTTTGTCTAGCTAAAGTTGAAAATTTTATCTACGTAAAAAAAAATGTGGATTGGATGATAGCTAGAACTAAGAAAAAAAAGGAAATTATATATATATATATATATATATATATATATATATTAAATAAATTATACATATACGTATAAAAAAATTACATATATATATATATATATATATATATATATATATATATATATATATATATGTATGTATAATTATCGAATGAATGATTAAGATGAATTGACACATACGCTATACGTATATTTTTTCATCTATTCTATCAAAAATACTGAACGACATGGGAATCTACTTTATCGATCAATTCGTTATTCAATATTAATAACAAAAAATTAATTTTTTCTTTTTCTCAACAAAACTTTTCTTTTTTTTAACCCTTTATAAGCTATTTTTTTTACAAAAGAAAAAAAAATTACATAACGTAAAAGTCAAAGTATTTATTTATGCTACAGGGTGGATCAAAAGTTCTTCCAAGTGATTTTAAGAATCAATTGTTTACTATTTATCGAGAGACTTTTGAAATTAAATTTCTTTTTCTGTTTCTTTTTCCTTTTCAAATCGAGAAACTACTTTAGCCATTAAATACTTTTGGCTAATTTAGAAACTTTGAACTCTCGCTCTGTAATATGATCGTACTGTACTAAGTGATTAAAAAGAACGAAGTACGAGATACGAATTAAAGATTAAGTTCGTTAACTGGCGATGAAACGAAATAAATCTCAATAAAAACACAGCAAATATTTATCGATTTATATCTAAAACATAAAGCTTCAAAATTACACGGCGTTGAATAGGTTGATATCTCTTTTTTTTTTTCTTATTTACAATCAGATCATTAAAAATTATTCTATTGCTCTGAACATCTTTATTAATAAGAAAAAAAAAAAAAAAAAAAAAGCATCAAACGATCCAAAAGTTCGATCTAAAAATTCTCAAGTGATTTATCAAAAATTAATCAACCTTCTTCGAGATGTTTACGAAGCTCGATTATTAAGCTTGCAAATTTACAAACTGAATTTGCAGTTTTATAATATTGCAAAGAAGAAACAAAAAAATCAGCTGTTTCATAAAAAATAAAAAAAAAAGAGTAAACTCTATTTTTGTTTTCTCTTCGTTCTTTTTATATTTTTTACATATATATATATTTTTTTTAAATCATCCAGCAAATTTTGACATACCCTGTACTCGGTTTCCTATCAAACAGAGAGAAAGAGAAAACGAGAGAGAGAGAGAGAGAGAGAGAGAGAGAGAGAACCATACCATTGTTTACGAGAATCTACGAGTGTCCACCCATTGAACCCATCGAACCCATCGAATGAAAAAGGAAGAAAATGTCGACAGTGCAGTTACTCATCCAGAATTATTTACGGACAGAGGAAAGGGGATGAGAGGGTGTGGGAGGATGAGAGGAGGGGTGTGAATAGGAGTGGGAGTGGTTTATAAGAGAGAGAAAGATTTTCAAGGAGGACAGTTTTACTATCCATTGTATACGATACGACACTATATTATACTATATTATACTGTACCATACTATATTGTACTATACTATACTATACGAGATTTTCGCAGGGAGCGCACGTTCGTAAGAGAATTTCTCTTGTATCGTATAGAACGACGTATAGAGAACACACGATAAATATTTTCCAGTACAATGGACGAGCGACGTTAAAGGTCTCGTGTCAGAGTTTCGCGTCCTGTGGCTTTCGATCGGAACCACGAAAACCCCGAAAGCCTAAGTAAAAGGAAGAAGACGACTCAGTGCCGGAAGTCGAGCACGATCGGCCATACATCCGGCCACGCGCCGACGCAAGCCAATTAATTCATTACCGCCCTTCTTTCCCTCTCTCTCTCTCTCTCTTTCTCTCTCTTAGATTCACTCATTCTCTCACCCTTCATCGATGTACTCTACCCCATCTTCCTCTTATCTGACCTGGTCTATCTATTCACCTATATATTCTATCTATCCGACGTGATAATAAACTTTGCGATATATGAGGAGTATAATAATAATTTTCTTTTTTCTTATACTTTTACATGGATATATGTGTGTGTATTCTGAAATATTAATATAAATATAATCATAATTAATATTAAATAAAAAATTGAATTATATATAACTAATATTAATACTGTGTTAAATAAAGTAAAATATTAACACTGTGTTATGTAATTAATTATCAAGTTGAGTAATACTTTCATATTTTTTTATGTTTATGGGTATGTATAGTATTGATTGAAGTATTATGAAATTGATCTGTATTATCAGTATATTTATTCTTTCTTATATCTATATCTGAATATTTAAATATATATATAAAAGAAAAGACGTAAAAACTACGAATATATTTGTGTAACTTCGAAGTTACACCGGCTTTTGAAAAATGTAGAATAGATCATTTTTAATGAAAAACATATTGACTCGATATAAAACAACAAATTTGTTCAAATAGATATATATCGTATCTATCACACACATACATGAACATATATATATACATACATACATATACACATATATATATATATATATATATATATATATATATATCAGAGGTGTGGCTATAGAATTTTACAGCGGCGAGTGCAACTCCTAAGTACAATAACGTCTGATTGGAAGTCACGTGTCAGTGGCAATGAATTCGAAATGTTGGGGTCACGTGTCACGGCGCGTTTCCGTGAACGACACGTAGCCAAAAGTCACGAAAATCACCCTTCCTTCCTTCCGTCGATTCTACAGAGAGATATCGAATTGTTACGATCTAAAATTTTACTATATTTCATTGATATTTTTACAATTATAAACAATCATTCATCTCTATGCATTCATATTATCATTTTACGTGTAAATTCAATCTCATACGATTAGCAATAATTATTAATTAAACAATATTAATTACAGCTAATATAATTTTCAAATTATAATCATTATATAATTATACAAATGTAATATTATAGATATAGACATTTGGATATACGAATAATTACATTCTAAAAAGTTAATTTTACGTAATGAAATTAAACGTTACAGCGTAACAGACGATAAATAAAAATAAATAAGGATATAACGACAAAGAATACAAGAATATAAGAATGCGTAAAAATGTTTCGTTTGGAAACCTACAGATGCACGGGATGCAAAGGATAATAAAAACGATTTAATAAATACAATTTTCAAATTATCGAATATGAAAATTGACGAAACAACCATTATTATTCCCCTTTCAAAATATATAACAAATCGTACCGACGAATTATTACCATAGGAAACCATTGATAGTAAATCGCTGAAGAAAAGAAAAGAAAAGAAAGAACAAGGAAAAACAAAAACAAAACAAAAAACAAAAAATAAAGAATAACAAGAAAAAAGCATCGACGAATCCAATGCGAGATCCGGAATCGTTTTCTCTTATTTCTCAGTTGCAAGGAAGGCGGTCTTGAGAGTCAAGAGGTGGAGACAAAGTTTCACGTGGCGAATGAGACCTGTCTGTATCCATGTATGTGCCATGTGTATACGTGTATATATATGTCTGTGTATGTGTATGCGAAAACACGCGATATAGCTCTGTATCAGGAGAGAGAGAGAGAGAGAGAGAGAGAGAGAGAGAGAGAGAGAGAGAGAGAGAGAGAGAGAGAAGATACGCACGCGCGCCATGTTCGAAGAGAAACGGCCCTGACGAAGACTACAGGGACACTGACAAATGACGCGTGGCGTTGTTCGGCCACGCGACGCCTAATTGACGTTACCGTGACGTCACGTGCCACTGATGCGCCGCTTGCCAACTTACAGGCGCTTCTACTTACTCCTCTCTCTCTCTCTTTCTCTCTCACTCTCTCTCTCTTTCTCTTACTTTTGCTCTTTGTCTTTCTCTCACACACTTTCTCTCTGTCTTTCTTTTTCTCTTACTCTTGCTCTTTGTCTTTCTCTCACACACTTTCTCTCTCTCTCTCTCTCTCTCTGTCACTGTCTTTCTTTCTCTTTCTCACTGTTTTTTTTTCTCTATCTATTTTTCACTTGTGTCACGCGTCGAGAGACCAACTTTCCTTCCTCTTCGGAAAAATGCCACCGTCCCTCCTTCCTCTCCCCATTTTTGCATCAAATTTACCCAAAACATCCTTCTTCGTTTTTTTTTTCTTCCCCTCCAGATCGTTTTCTCAAGTACGTTTTGAAGAGAGAAAGAGAAAGATCATTGTTAAATTGAAAGTAATACGACGAAGTTGATAACGTGAAATCATAGCGTATGTCGAATCTCTGATTCGTGAGATCTGAAGATTAATTTTTCTTTTCTCTTTCTTTTTGTAATAATAAGAATTATGAAATTAATTAATTATCACGACGTAAAACTCTCCTGCGAATGTTGACTTTCTAAGATACGAAGATCATCCCTTTTCTTTTTCTTCTTTCTTACATCTAATACAAAAATGCAAACTTAAACCAGTAGAGTTTCTCAGATTCAGCGAGAAAATTAATTTCTGTTTCAATAAGATAAGAATGATAGAATTAAGTGAAAATGTTCGATGTAAATTAAGCCGAGTTTTTTCTTTTTTTTTTTTTAATAAACGGAGTGATAAAACGGATAAAAAATTTTTTGTGGAAGAATCATCGAAACGTCGATCAAAAGAAGAAGTAAAGAAAAAAAAAATAAAAACGAAAAAAAAAACGAAAAAAAAGTGAATAAAAGAACAAAACTTAAATTTCAATATATCATAAAAAAAAAAGGATACAAATTTTCAATTAATATTTGCCGACTATGATTAAGTTTAGAGATTTTCATCTATGTACCTATGTAACATGAGGACACGCAAATGGACGTTCTGAATATCCGGCATGGTCGCGTGGTCGGTGAATAATTAGTCGATTGTCCCGTCTACGGCCGGAAGCCAACCATCAATATTTTTATTGCTATCCAAGCCCCTGTGAAGAAGAACGCGGAGAGCTAAGCGACCCCAAAGCGGTCGCCCTCCATTTTTTGCGCGTGTCCGAGCCTTCATAAGGGTGGCTACTCCTAATGCTAAGTGATATCGGTGATACACCTATACTTATTTACGCATAAACATATACATACGTAATTTTTCTACATGAATGTGCGTATATGTGTGTATTCATATATACACGAATACGTTCGAACTCTCGTCTGTGTGAAAAAAAAATTATTCAATTTTTTTTTTGTATACTGTTACGAAAAAAATAAAAAGGTAATTAAAAGTAAATAAATCTCACAACGAGTGAACATAGTATTGTCTGTAGCAAATATAAACGAAAATATATATATTTATTATATTGGATATATGTATTATTTAATTTTTTCTGAATATTAATGCATTTTTGTATACTACTATATAAAGTAATGTATGCTTGCGTATTGATGTATATAATAATATAATTTTTACATATTGATGCGTCTGATAATATACTACATTTTTGCATATATATATATATTTAAATAATAATTAATTTTTAATAATACGTATATAATTTCAATTTAATTCACTTAATTCATTTTCCTTTTAATTCATTTATATAATATAATTAATATATACATATATATCTAAACATAATTAATAATTATAATATTAATATTTATATAATTTATTTTTGTAATTTGTAATTTGTAATATATAAATACAATATTATACATATATATATAAAATGTTTAAGTAAACAAATCCTTCCTGATTTCTAATCCAAAAGTTAAACTATAGAACATCATTAAAGTTCTTTAAAACTTACTATGAGATAAGATATTTCGAAATTATCGATTTTCGATGTATGTGTACGTATATATATAACTATATGTATCTTATATTAGAAATAAGAAGCGAGGATTAAACGAAAGAGAGGACCTCGCGTCGAAAAGTCCTCCTACTCGATAAACTTAAGGCGGAGCTAACATCGTCGTCGTGTTACATACCTTCAAGAGGAAGAACTTTCAAACTCTCTCATCGACTTCGTCGTCGATGTTCCCGGAACTTGTTCTATCAAATATGAAGTACTTAGTTCGAGGACACTCGCTACGGTAAGGCAACGTTCTTACGTCGAATTATCGATTAAAGTCTAAAATAAGTCTAATCGTGTCTAACTCTAAACGATCATGTTACATAAATCTTATTGATGAATGAATTTGTGAATAATTTTTTTCTTCTATCTTTTTCTTTCTTGTTTTTCAAAACTCGTATACAATACGATGATTGTGAAAGTATAAAGGATCAATTTTTTTTTTATACATGATCATGTTCTACATATACATTGAACCATAAAAATGTGTGTGTGTGTATAGGTGTCAATGTTTTGGCTACATGGATATGATCATGTTCTATAAATGGAATCATAAATGTCTATGGTTTATATATTGAACCATAAATTCTATAGCTATCTGAAATTATAAATGTATATGATCTATACATAAAATTGCGTACACGTTTTCATGTTTTATACGAAAAAAAAAATATAAAAAAAAAAAGAAAAAAAAATGAAATTACACACGTCCGCAGGTATAAAACGTGTATTAAAACTATATATATAATTGTACGTCTTTATATATAAAATTACGCACGCGCGCGTTTAATTTAATATAAATCGATGAAATAAATTACGAGATAAATAAAAACAAAGAAAAGAAAAGAAGGAAAGGAAAAAGAAAAATACAATAAGATACGTCGAAGAAATAGGACACCCTATATAAGCGGAAGAATCGCGTTCCTCGCGTGATTTCTCTTAGAATATCTCTTACTCGTACAGAATAGATCCTGTCGTAGAGAAGAAAAAGTGTAGCTCGATGCCGGGAACTTGGAGTAGCAGGGCGAAGATAGATTAATGGAATTCGTGCAAAGGGAACACTCGTCATCCAGAAGCAGAGGTGAAAGAAGAGAATACCGAAGAAAAACTTTACTCGACGCGCGATTAACCCTCTGGCAGGGCCATCGAGGATAATCGTGGCAACGATTTGTTAAGACTTCATATAACGGGTGTCTTACAAAAAAAAAAAAAAAAAAAAAAAAAAGTTAATTTCGATGACATATCTGTTAACAAGAAAATCATACGAATTCATTTTCAAATAAATGTCAAAATGAAAAGAAAAAATTAATTTGCACGAATTAATAATTAAATAAATTATTAATTTAATTAATAAACAAATAAGTGAAAATAATCGATCACACGCGAATTGATCAACGTTGGAAATAGAAAAAAATATTGATAAATGTCGAAATAAATATACAAATTTTTATAGTAGATATTGCTTGGAAAACAAAAAAGTTGATTCGAAAAAAGAAAAGAGAAAAAGAACATGACTTGTAAATATATAAAAAATAAAAGAATATATCTACATATATATATATATATATATATATATATATATATATATATATATAAAAATGTTGTCTCATATCGCGATAAAGTCTCACGGTCTTTCTCGATCCTTCATCCCTAATGGGCGACGATGCGTGGAATATGATCCGCGTTATACAGCATAATGTCGCATTATTACTGCACCCTTTTGTGCATACTCCCCCGCGTGCCATATACCAATCGTCTGAGCTTACTTTCCCACAAGAACGCCCCACTTGAAATCGAAGCCACAAATACATACGTATCTATCTACGTATCCGATGATACAAACATCTAAAACTTCTGATAAAGATTTTGTTTTTCTTCACAAAATTTATTTCTGTCTTTTGATCTTAAATTTAGAAAAATTATTTTTTTCTCCAAAGTACATACATAAAATAAAATTCTTACAAATTCCATATATATATATATATATATATATATATATATATATATATATATATATATGAGATGCAAAATAATAATAAAAATTACAAATACATATAATCGATAAAAAAAGAATAAATAAATAAATAGTAAAAAAGAAATAATAAAAATAATTTAATAATTCTACTGTAAAATAATTTAAATACTCTACTTTTCCCATCTGACATTTTTATAATTTACATTATATTATTATATTATATTATTATATTATTATGTTATATTACTAGCATTATTACAATACATATATATGTGTATATATATATATTTTTTTTGCGTTAGAAGACAAAGCAGAATGCGTTTCGATCGTGTCTCCGAGTCGTTTACGGTTAAAACGCGGATGACTCAACAGCTTCCGGCCGTCCGTCCATCCGTCCATCCGTCCGTCGATCCGTCGGTTTCAGGGTGCTCGTAGAGCGTAATGGCGAGGCCAGATGATAGCAGGCATCACGGTAAGGTATAGAAAAGCGACGCATGTTTGTTAAGAGATTCGCTACGGCGCGGTTCCCGTGGCGAAGCGCTAAGTGCATCCCTCTATTATGCAAGATCGTCTTCCTCCAAAACTCCCGTCAGAAGTACCTCTAAGAGAAACAGAGAGAGAGAGAGAGAGAGAGAGAGAGAGAGAGAGAGAGAGAGAGAGAGAGAGAGAGAAGATTCAGGTTTAATAGTGCGATTCAATCCTACATATTTAATGTAATGAATAGAAAATTAAATTAATAATTAAAGTGCCACTGAAATAATGATGATTAATTTATCTTTTTTAAAAATTATTTTTCACTTGTTCTTTATTCGACGAATAAAGTAAATGAGATGGATCACACGATAGAACATTAATGAGAAATATATATATATATATATATATATATATATATATATATAATTTGTATTCTCTAAGAAAATATACGATAATTTTAATCAGTTAACTAAATAACGCTAAATTGTATGCATGTTTGATCGACCAATCAAAACGAACTACTGTTAAAAATTTCTCTGCAAAATGTCTAACTTCGAATCTCATTTCTTCGGATTTTCTCTCCAAGTATTAGAAATTTTGTTGTTGTTATTACAGAATAAATGGAAAGTTTTCTTAAGGAGTATTTTTAAAATTGAATTTACTCTTGTTCAACGACTTTTTACGATAACTCTTTTTTCTCCTTTCAAAGTTTGTGAAACTACAAATCTTGGAACACTTAACCGGCTTACCTTGTAACTATCCCTTTTCTATTTTCTCGAAAAATATTAGAGATGTATATCTATTTATTGGAAAATCATCTTTAAAATTGCACCAACTCTCACTTATATTTCTAATCTCTTTCTAATAGATGTTCATTCAAGACAATACCTTTTAAGAAATCTTCTTAGTTTTGGAAGAAACGATAACGAGCAAAACACATAATTTGCTTCGGTCTCCTCGATTTACGATTAGAGATAGATCCTCTTTAAGATTTGAGTTTTCCAATAATTCCATTCCGGATAAACGGATATTTTTGACAAACGAAGAAAAATCTACCATCAGATATCTCTTTCTTACAATATTTGTCCTTTCGAATATTTCATCCAACACGTTCATATCAAAATGCATTTAACATTAGTATTATTAACAAAAAGTCGAGCATAACATTTTCCCTACGTTATTTTCATTTCGATAATAACATTTTACCATCACTTTAAAATTCACGTTGAATGTATTCAACATTAGAATTAGATTGAAACCTTTTTGACATTAGAATTATTAAAAACAAGTCGCACGGATTAAAACGTTTTTAACATTAGAATTACTTACATACATCTAAATATTATATATTATTCCATTATACTAACTTATATAAATCCGATCAAAAGCAAGAATTAGATAAAATACGAGTTGACGAAATTCTCGATGGTAAAGGGTTAAGTCGAAGAATTAGAAAAAGAATAAAGAATGGGAGAAAGAAAGAAAGAAAAAACAGAAAGAAAGAAAGAAAGAAAGAAAGAAAGAAAGAAAGACACGAATTAGGAAGAGAAAACATACGAGAGGAGAGAAACGGACGGGCGTTTAGTGAGAATTTTAAGAATGGTATAGAAGAAGAAAAAAAAGAAAAAGAAGAAGAAGAAGAAGAAGAAGAAGAAGAAGAAGAAGAAGAAGAAGAAGAAGAGGGTAATCTCGTATCGAGAACTCGCATCTGCTACGTCACTGACCCGGGCCACTTTCCTTTTCCGGATGTATTCATTCCCTTGGAAGCATTCGGTTCGCTTCTCAGCTCTTCTTCTTCTTCTTTTTGTTCTTCTAATTCTCTCTCTCTCTTTCTCTCTCTCTCTCTCTCTCTCTCTCTCTCTTTCTTTCTCAGATACTCTTTTCGACCCTCCTTGACTAATCTACCTGGCCATCTACATCCACGTTATCTTGCATCGCGGACGACGGTGACTACTAATTCGAGGATTTAGCGAAGGTAAGACTTTAAAGGTGCTGTGATGTTCTTTCTCTCTCTTCCTTTCTCTCTATATCTATCTATCTATCTATCTATCTATCTATCTATCTATCTATCTATCTATATGTCTATCTCTTTCTCTTTCATTTAGAATCGAGTAAAGATCACCCATCGAGGGTTACCTTCATCGTCGTAAAATGGTAGCTCGAATTGTCTCTCCAAGTTTTTCGAGCCTAACGTCTTACGTTAAAGGTGATTTTACCTAAGATAATATATCTATTCACCGTTCACCGCCATTGTCTTTTTCTAACGTTAAACGTGACAAATCCTTTAGGTATAGGTAAATATCTATCTATTTACCGAATTTCATATTAATATCGACATATATATTAAAAAGAATTTGCGATAGGTACTTTTATCCTGTGTTGTTAATTATAAATAATTTTATTAATTACTAAAAAAAAAAAACATTAACAAGAGAGAGAAAGAGAGAGAGATTTCAAAAAAAAAAAAAGATATAATAAAATTAATTTCATTGATTAGAACACGTCCGAGTACGAGTTAATCGTAAATCTTATTTCCCAATAAGAAAAAGAAAGAAAGAAGGAAAGAAAGAGAAAGAGAGAGAGAGATAGAGACAAACAGAATGAAAACAAACGACAAAAATAATAATATTTATCTTCATAAATTTCATATACTTATCTATATTATGTACGAACGATCAGAGAACACGTTCGGAGTACTTGCTAAGTACGTATATAAATCTTATTGACAATAAGTTAGAAAAATATAGAAGAAGAATAAAGAAAAAAGAAATAGAAAAAAAAATCATTTTCTCTTTTTCTATCACTCTCTCTCTCTCTCTCTCTCTCTCTCTCTCTCTCTCTCTCTCTCTCTCTCTCTCTCTCTCTCTCTCTCTCTCTCTCTCTCTCTCTCTCTCTCTCTCTCTTTCTCTGATACACACATGCATATACACATACACATATACTAGACGATAACGCATTTTAATACCTACAGCACGTTCCAAGTGCACCCCACGTAAAAGTGACTGGTCCAGTTCGATTAGCGTCCAACTAGATTCGATTAAGGTGCTGCAAACACCAAAGCCATTCTCCATCTCTCTCTCTCTCTCTCTCTCTCTCTCTCTCTCTCTCTTTCTTTCTTTCTTTCTTTTTCTCACACACACTTCCAACACTCTACATCTACACCTACATCTCTATCTCTATCTCTATCTCTATCTTTATCTCTCTCTCTCCCTCTCTCTCTCTCTCTTTCTCTCTCTCCCTATTGCACCCTTCGTACAGTATAATAAATTCAATTTTGGTTGTCCAGAAAAGCGCAATGAGACTCGACGTAGGTTCTCGACGCTTCGACGACGAACCGAATCATCGTTCCCCCCTCTATCCCCTCTACCTTTACTCCTCCTACTCCACCTCATCTTCCTTCTCTTCTTCGTATACATATTCGCAGATTCGTGTACACCGGCTCGATATGGATTGATTACGACAACCCGTCGCACTTTAGAAACCACTATCCATCGAAAAGGGGATCGAAAGATTCTCGGAACTCTCTCTCTCTCTCTCCCTCTCTCTCTCTCTCTCTCTCTCTCTCTCTTTTTCTATCTCTCTCTTTTTCTATCTCTCTCTCTTTCTCTTTCTCTTTCTTTCTTGTGAAGAAAAGGAGGAGTAGGAGAATGAAGAAGGAGAGAACTTTCATCAAAATATTTTTTTTACCAACCCTACTTCTCTCTTCTTTCCCTATAACTAAAGCACAAATCGTGCAGCACACTTTCTATTTTCTTATAATTATTCCAGCAAGTTTTGTTGGGGGATTAATTAAAAAGAGTAAATCTTAAAATTTGCAAAGTTTCTATAGAGTTAAAATAGACAAGTATTTACGTGTATATATATATATATATATATATATATATATATATATATATATATATATACACGCATGTATGTATTTACGTTGATAAAGATTTGTTAAATTTTATTGTGAAATTTTGCGACTTGATGATCGGTGAATTTTGATGATGAGATTCTTGAAGTTTCTCTTTTTTTTATGATGGTGTAGAGGTCGGATCTTTAAACGAGATCAAAAGTTTCTACGTGATTTCTATAAATCAATCTTTTTTTTTTTCTTTTTTTTTTTTTAATACGTCCAGTTAGACTTTTAATTGTACAAGCTAGTATTTTACAAACTTGTAATAATATTTTATAATCTGAAAAGAAAAAGAAAGAAGAAAAAAGAAAAAGAAAAAGAAAACCGGCATAAAGTGTATCGATAAAGTGTAATCGATATTTTAAATTACGTGGTCCCACTTATATTTAAGAGACTTACTCTCTATAATTATCTTTTAAAATTACTGATAACGATGAAATATCGAGAATTTAAATATCGAGATTTTACACACGTATTATCGTATTTTATGAAACAACGTGCGAGATACATAAATTCGATCTAAAAATGTTTTCGAGCTACTATTACGTGTATCTACATACGTAAATATGTATATATGTATGTAACGTGTTAAACAGTTTTACTTTTTTCTTCTTTTTTTGGTTTCTTTCCTGTCTTTTTCTTTTTTTGTTCTATTTCGAGATAGATATATACATACCTATCCACCTACCGTTTTATCAATACTGTTATTTAATGTACACACTAAGCTACCATACGTTCTTAAGTGACATACGGTCGCCGAACAGCAAATACGAACGATAGATTATATAGTAGACTGGATTAGTCTATCTAAAATTCGATCGTGATCCTAATGGAAACGTTAAAGACTGGGACAAAGTTGTCTTTTTGTTTTCCTCTTTTTTTTTTCGTCCTTTCAAACATCGAAACCATGTTTCTCAAACGTTACGATAAATAATCTTGATACTTTCGACAACTTTTTAGTATATTCTAACCTAAAAATACTTAAGACATATACGTTTTGTATAAATAATTTCGAGAACTGCTTTATTGGATCGTAATTACGTCGTTTATAACGAAATTCTTTGACGATTTTCGCTGATCTAACCTCTAAAAATACTTTCACATTAAAAAATATATATATACCTGGTTTGTTAAATAAATTACGAAAATTAATATAGAACGAAATTATCGAGAAAAAAATCTTCAAACTTCGATGAGTAATATTGTATTGCTGCCAATCTAACCTTTAAAATATTTCCGCGTTAAAAAAAGGAATATATATATATATATATATATATATATATATATATATATGTATGTATGTATATACGTATTTAGAGAAATAAATTCGAAAATTGCTTTAGGTCGGCACGATAACGAAATATTGAAAAACTTTGATGACTCATTATTCTATATAATACATATATAACCTATAGATATTTCTAAAAGATAGATTACACCAAATATGCATATGTACACATATACACCACTATGTATGTACACACGTTCATATATATGCATATATACGCAGTTTGTTAAATAAATTCGACAACGACAAATTACATACGACAAAATCGATCGACGTTCTAACCTAAAATTAGACACCGAAGCTAAAAAGATTTATTATCAACATGGAACGAATCGATATCGTTCGAAACATTGTTGTACATACATACATACGCATATACACACATATATATAGCGATCGGAAAAAAATTGCCAAGCGGTGTCTATAAGAGATTTATTTATTCGATGTCGCAGGGATATTTGAAATTACTCACGTGTACGGACGACCATATGTTTGGCTAATCGTCACGTCGATGCTGGTCGTTGCTTAAACTCGAAATAATCTCATCTTCGTAGCTCTTTTACCGTCGGATACAGAAACGATTGGTCATGAAACACGACTGGTAGTATCTTCTATCCTCGTTTCTCTCAGGTATCAACGATGTTCACATTTTTCTTCTCTCTCTTTCACTCCTCTTCTTCTTCTTCCTTCACGAATATATCTAACCTTAAATTATAACACAAAAAAAAAAGAAAATCTCACTAATCGTTACGTCACACAATGCAATCGATGAATTGTTCGATCAAATGTTTTAATAAACGTCGATATTATATACGAGTCTTTCGTTAAAAACGATTTTTAATAATTCCTATTTTAATAATTTTAATAATTGTCGCACGAGACGAGAGGAATAAGTACTAACGTTCTTTCGTTACGAGTAATCGCCAAGGAATGATACGTACTTTGTTTCGATAGGTATTGTTCTTATACGACCTTCCTGTTGGCTTATTTACGATCGGACGAATTCGAAGCTATTGTGTAGATACAATACTATGGTAGTAGTTGTGTGTACATGTTAGTGTATGTTTATACGTACCGTTTAAGAAAGCGATTCGACGCCATTCGTTCTCGAGTACTCTTAAACGTTGGACGAAAAATTCTTAGGTTATATTACAAATTATTTCTTTCCGAATTACAATTTATTATCTTAAATAATTATATCGGGAGACATCGGAAACGTTTTTTACGACACAGTTTGACGTGGAAATATATATGTGATAAAGAAGAAAACAAGAAACAGAAGAAAAGGAACAAGATCGAGTCAATCAGGTATTTATTAAATAACGTTAATTTAATAACTCGAATAACGATATTTCGTTGATTACTATTAATGAAATCGTATACTTGACGAATTTAATTAACAATTTCTTCGGAAATTTATATAAAACGTATGATTAAGGTTAAATTTCGTTACTTACGATTTTGATCTATACAACTTAAGAGCCAATAAATTCGTACGATCTGTTCGAAAAATATATATGTATATATACATATATATACATATAATATATAATGTAGTCACTTTGCGAGAAAGAAAGGAAAAAAGAAAAAAACCCGACCGTAACGCAAACAAGGACGACGAAAATACTGAAAGCAAAAGCAGTGACGTGACGTAACACGAAGATGCGTAATCAAAATGGCGTAATAAAGTAAAACGATTTGTCGATGTGATTTATTCTTTAGTACTCTAAAACTTTCTAATGAACATCTCTAATAACGTAATAAACGTATATTCATAAATAGTACGTTATCATTTTTACCTTAAAAATAGCGATTAATTATACGTATCCCTGATTTCGTACAATATTTTAAGTAAATATGCGACGAAGACAAATGACGACTGTGATTGGTCAACCAATCAAGAGACGAGATGAAAAATGCAAATTAAATTAAATCAGCCGCGAATTTCGAATTGTTCGATGCACTACGTATATTTGCAAGTGTAATATAATTGTACGAATATTAAAATCGTTTCGTATATAGAATCGATTAATTATTTAGATAGTAGCATAGTTGTAAGAATAATAAAAATTGTATAGTAATTATTAATGATATATCATGATAGTTAATATATAAATTTATTTTTTCTTTTTCTATCGAATAAAAGATATTTGGTATACAAAGAGTATAAAAGATATATAAATAGAATGATATGAAATACTTTTATATATATATAGTATAATTTACTTTTAACAAATTTTATTCAAATCGTAAGAATGATAAATAAATTATCATACAAAGTTATATATATAACAAAAATTTCTTTTTGAATAATTTATATGATAATAATTTTTTTCATCGTGACACGAATAAACATAGAGCTACTATAGTAGATATAAATATATATATATATATATATATATATATATATATTTATATATATATATATGTATGTATGTATGTATGTATATCACTAGGATATGATCTACATATGACCTATATAACAAATTTTAATTAAGTCATAATAATAAAAAAGAAATTTATTATATTAACCATTAATCTTACCAAATATTAATCAACGTAATATAAATCACATACATATTTTTCTTCTCCCCTATCGAATAAACACCATATATATACCACAAAGAACATATAACGC
The DNA here is from genome assembly GCF_905475345.1 of Vespula vulgaris. Lineage (NCBI taxonomy): Eukaryota > Metazoa > Arthropoda > Insecta > Hymenoptera > Vespidae > Vespula > Vespula vulgaris. Next base: position 16,312,094 of record NC_066587.1, read on the forward strand.
AAATATATATATATATATATATATATATATATACACATACATATATGTATATATATATATATGTCGTTACAATAATTTCCCTTAGACAAATTTTATTCAAATCGTAAGAACGCAAAAATATAATCGAATCACCCCGAACAAATCCAGGGTAGCTTTTTCGTTATTCCTGAGCCTACATACGTAATGTAATAATCGTCGTGTATACCAGCCATATGTGCTAGAAACGATGAGCCCTTCCTCACTCGTACATATACATCGCATCGCATACATAAATACAACATGCACATATATATATATATATATAGCTGGCCGTGTCGAGATCGAAGAGAGCAAGGTGCAGGGGAGGAGACTACTGCTCGTGATTCTGATTAAATCAGCATTAGAGAGGTTCATGAGAGATCGAGAAAGAGAGAGAGAGAGAGAGAGAGAGAGAGAGAGAAATCGACCGATCGACCTCGTTGCACCCTTCGAGTCCTCGTCCTTCGACAATGACACCAAATGTCGAATCCAAAAGCTGCCGCCCAACCACCCCTCCCTCAGTCGCCCTCTCTACACCCCACACCCCACAAACGATCCTTGTCGCTGGACGAGGGCAAGCTTTAATCACGATCCTTGAAACCTTGCTATGCGATACACTCTCTCTCTCTCTCTCTCTCTCTCGCTCTTTTGCTTGGTTACTCGCTCGCTTGCTCGCTCTTTATTCAGCAAATGTATCCAACAACGTAAGAGCAGGTGCCTTTGCAAAAGCTGAATCTCGATTCTCTCTGCCCTCTATACTGCAAGGCTCTAGATTTCTATTGACGCGAGAACATGTTGCACTTTGCGCTCGATTACAGGCTTGACCCTGTACCATTCGCAGTCGTAGTTACTACCACCCCCATTCTCTCTCGTATCTTGTTTGCCCTCTCCAAAGGAGAAAAAAAAGGAAAGAAGAAAGAAAAGATAAAAAATAAAAAGGGCAATGACCTATTCTACGAACATTCTCGTGAGATAAGCTTTCGTCGTTTCTAAAATGATACATTCTCTATGAATAATCTTTATCGTGGGATCAATCAATTTCGTTAAACGATGAAAATTTTCAATTTTGAAGTTAAGAGTGAATATATTATCCGGTGATATGTTGGATATGAAATTAATATTAATAAATAATAATAATAATCGCTTCAATACTGACCATTAATTATAACGTATTCAATGATCACAAATACCGATCGTTTGTTGGAAATATTTATTATAAAAAGAATATTTAAAAGAAGATAAAATGAAAAATATTTTTTAACGATCCAATATGTCCCCTATCGATCCCTCAATAAATAACAGCATATTACTCGAGCGAATATTATCACCACCCTCCTCATCACCCCTTACAAAAAGAGTAACAACAGATGGCGTAGAAAAGGACAGAAAATTTTCAGGTGCAGAAGAAACATCCCTTCGAAATCCAAGAATCTTAACAAGGGTGGAATAGTAGTTTCCTTAGGCAGTAACGTTATCATCCCTTCGGGTTTTGGAGAAACGACGAATTCTCCTTTCGTTCTCTTCTCTTCTCTTCTCTTCTCTTCTCTTCTCTTCTCTTCTCTTCTCTTCTCTTCTATTTTCTTCTTCACATCGACGCACGCTTTCGTTGACGCGTGCACGCACCGAACGTAACGACATCGTTGTGATCGTGTGCGGGGAGAAACGACGAAACGTTCTACCCTCCTCGCACGCGCTAAAAGCATATCTGTGTCGCTTCGCGAATACATACGGAACGGGACGTGCCGGTATAACAGGGGGAAAAGGGACAAGGGAAAAGGAATTGGAACGACAACGACAGAGAGAAAGGGAGAGAGAGAAAAAGAGGACAATGACTTTTCGTACATTGAGAATCTCGAGACTTTCCGACTTTTTTTTCTCTTTTCTCTTCTTTTTTCTTTATCTTTTATTTTTTATTTTTTTTCTGCTTTTTTTATTATTATTATTATTATTATTTTAAAGAAGTTTTTTTTTGTTTCCTTGTTTGTTTGTTATTTTCTATTTTTCAATTTATTTTTTCTCTCTACGCATTTAACACAGGAAATGGTTTGAATGTGAAAAACGTATTATAATAATTAAGATTTGTGTTGAAACGTGTTTTGCGAATTACTAAGATTATTATTTTTTTATTATTTTTTTTTTTTTTTAATGAATTATTATTAATTGATAAGGTTGTAACATTTGATTGATTTTTAATAAGTAATGCGTCGATTTTCTTTTAATTAATGTATCGGTATTATTGAAAAGCTCAATTGACATTTAATATGATTAAATTAAAGATCATATAAAATTAATAAAATTAGTACCGTTCGCTAAGTAAAAATGTCATTAGTGATGTTGATTACAGTAGAGCTAGAGTTACAACGGAGCTAGTATTTTTGACTTAAAATTATCAACATCAACGTATCGACAAATTTGTTAATAGGTACTTATAACAGTAAAAATTAATAAACAGTTAAAAATAATGCTTTACTTCGTAATTGTTTAACAAAATTTATTACGACATCCTCCGATCAATTTCGAATATATTTGATGACATTATTTTAGCACGTTAAACAAATACATCGAATAAAATTGAAAATATAATCATTTATTAATAAAAACATTTATATAAATTGATTCATCGACAGTAATATTACAGTCGTTTTGAATTATGACGATCATAAAAGGGCATAAATGAAATAGTAAAAATTTCGATATTTTCATACAACAGTTAATTAATATCGGATAAAAATCAAAAAATTGCATGACTTCTCTTTTCCCTTTTCACTTATTTTTTTGTTTGACTTTTTCGATTCGATCAAAACTAATGTAAGATTATTATCAAGAGTTTTGGTCAGGCAGGAAGAGGGAGAAAACGTTTTACGTAGAAGATGCGCCATAGTGAATGGATCAGGATCAGGATCAGGATCATAAATATTGACCACGCTCCTCTTCTATCCATGAAAAGCACACAATCGCGATATGGTAGACGGTCACGGTGGGGGTGGTACGGATTCACCCTTAAATTTCGGTCATAAATATTGATCAGTAATAGTGTACGCTCCTTATATTCAAGCTGACGATATCAAGAGAGATAGAAACGTATATACAGGAAGAGAGAGAGAGAAAGAGAAAGAGAAAGATAGGGTAAGAGAAAGACAGATAGAGAAACGTATATGCAGAGTAAGTGAGAGACAGACAGAGAGAGAGAGAGAGAAAGACACAGAGGAGCCCAATGACGTCCCCATGGGAGATTCGCTGGTTGTGTGTTTGCCGTCGATGATTGCGGTTAATTACAACACTACCCGCATGTTTGTATGTCAAGCCTATATATACATAAAGAGGACCGGTAACGATCTCCCGTGGGATACTCGTCTTGGAACACATTGGTCTTCGAAGTAACATCCTCGAATAAATGAGCAGACGATGTGTACCTGCGAATATTTTAAACGTTTTCCTTCTTTTTCTTTTTCTTTTTCTTTTTCTTTTTTTTTGTTAATCACCTGTTCATGCTCTTCTTAATTACATTCTCGAACATCGTACAGGTATAATCGTTCTTTAAGCGGAACGATCCTTAATTTTTGTCGATGTGTACGTCGTATAATATATGGTAGATACTTTATCAAGCGTTTGTCACGTGTAACGTTAGTCGTTCGTTCAAAAAAAATTTTTTGTTGAAGTCATCGAGACTCGGTGAACGTGACGAATATCGATGTCGTTAATGATATTATAAATACTGTGACTTGTACAATGTTTTATATGTTGTAGTGAGGTCGATTCGTTAGTTTATCGTATTTTATTGTTTTCGTCATTCATATACATACAAAATAATGAATATTATATTATTCATTCGATGAAAGTTAATAACGATCTAAGGATTTTTAATGATCTTCTAAAATCGATAACGATCTTCATTTTTAATTATCTCCTTCCTCATATGAGACTTCGAAGTAGTTATATTTGTATAATAAACAATTATTTTTTGTATCTTATCAATTACTTTTAAAGCTTATTTATTGTTATTTATAATATAAAAATTTATATATACAATAAACCTTAGAAATTTTCAATCGTATTAAATCTAAATAACATCGAAGCTCCCAATATCCGTTTAATAAAATTGATTTTTAAAACTCTACGAAAGGTAAGATTCGTTTAATAACGATAATAATGAAGTAAATTTTTTAGATAAATTTCGTACGAAAAAAAAAGATTAAAAAAAGAAAAAAGACAAAAAAGACGGAAGACTGATCAAGAACAAGAGAACTCTCTCTCTCTCTCTCTCTCTCACACACACACACACACACATGCACACGCTCTCTTATTTTTAACATTCGCGAAGAAGGGTCTCCACGATCGAGCACTGAACGAACCCCCAATTCAGGAAGTATTTCTTCCGAGTCGGTGAGCCGCGCCGGAAATGAAAATTTCACATCTGAATTTTTTCGCATTCGTTTCCATCTCTTTCTCTCTCTCTCTCTCTCTCTCTTTCTCTCTTCCTCCTTCTTCGAAGAGGGTGCCCTTGATAGCAAGCCAGGAAGAGACAGAGGACAATGGCTAAACCACCCTGTGTCACCCTGCGTTAATTTCTAACGTCAACGACGACGTTTCACTCCCTCTTTACTCCCACTCCCACTATTACTACCCCAAAACTACCCCCTTCTCTATACTATCTCCATACTACTTCACCTACCCCTCTTTCTTTCTCTTTTTTCTTTTTCTTTTTATCTATCTATCTATCTATCTATCTATCTATCTATCCATCTCTTTTTCCTCCTTTCCATCTCCATTAAAGAGTCCTTCGAGTACATATCCGGTGACCCGATTTAAAGCCAAAAAGAGGGCGATTTCCTCGTCGACGCCCGTTGTCAGTAACCTCGGAAACGTTCGAGAGGGTTAGGGGTCGTCTGATATAAACGTTAGAAAAAGGCAATCGCTCGTAGTGGATGACTAAAGGTCCGTTTCACGGTGTCCTCGTTGACGACTAATCGACACTCCTTTTCACCTTCCTCCCCTATTTTCTTCGATTAATTTCATTCGCTCGTTCGTGCAGGATAATCGTAGAAATGACTTTCGTATTATTATTCATAGTGTATTTCGTAGTGTTCGTAAAGTATGACATGTATGTATTATATATTATTATTCTTTCGTGGATTCGTTATTGTAGGGAGCTTTAAAAATATTGTCATAGGAAAAGAATTCATTGTTAATTCATTGTTAATTTGTTTTATTCTACTTCATTTTTTTCCATTTACATAGAGACATCTACGATACGCAATGTGAACCGATCGTTAGAGATATATTTGCGAAATGAAATTAATTAGATCCCTCGAAATTAGTGAAGAATATTTTTTTTTATTTCAAAATATTTTTAATTTTGTTAGCAAAGAAAGAAAGATTATTAAAACATTGTAATACGAGGGAATACGAATTCGCGATTAGAAATTAGTCGATCAAATTTTTTTACTTTTCAACTCGTGTTTCAAATTATATATTTACAAAGTATAAATAGAGAATTCAACGTAGAAATGTTAAAGGCTATAAATATCGCAAAATAAAAAATATAACTGATTCATAGAAATTATTTCATAATTTTTTTATCAAAACAATATTTGTACAATCACACTTCTCAAAATATTAATAAACTACAAATACAAGTACAATGTTAAATAACTGGAATCCGAATATTAGCAAAATGAAATTTTAATCGGATCGATAAAAACGATATCGTTCTACGATTATTATCGAACGTAATTACTTATATGGAAAAAAAAAACCTAATCATATTTCCAAACATAATAACAACGGAATACGAGCCGACATAAATTGCCAGAAGCGAAAGGGTTGAACAACAACAAGAAGAAGTAATACTATACACGATCGAATGTACCAACATCAAGAAAATTCAACGACCAAGCTCACATTCTTGATCACATGAATCGTACTTGCGTATCGTTTAATTTTCATTAATCAAAAAAATCGCAAAGCATGTTTAAAAGAAGTACAAGTACGTGCATTATCATTGATGAAAATATATCTGTCTTACTCTTCTTTACTCCACTCTCGTATCCAGTCTCGCATCCAGTCTGTCATCCAACTCACGATGATACCTCTAAATAGCAACCCCAGAGACAATCAATCAGCTGATCACTGGACCTTGACTGTGTCCACATTGCGCGCCCTGCATAGTATCGTTACTGGTACTGGTGTATGTATGTGTATATACATATACATACATATATATATATATATACATACATACATCTGTGTGTGTATAAACCCCCTGCTGTCTATCTTTTATCTTTTTCTTTCTTATTCATCGACTAGTACAATAACTAGCGTGAATCGTGCCTCTCTTTTCTATCGTCCTCTTTGTCTTTCCATCTCTCTCTCTCTCTCTCTCTCTCTCTCGTTGATCGTCTGTCTTGCTGTCTATCTATTTCTCTCTCTCTATCTCTTTCTCTATCTATCTATCTATCTATCTATCTATCTATCTCTCTATCTATCTCTCTCTCTATCTATCTATCCGTCTCTCTCTCTCTCTCTCTCTATCTATCTATCTATCTGTCTGTCTGTCTGTCTGTCTGTCTGTCTATCTGTCTGTCTGTCTGTCTCTCTGTCTGCTCTTTAGATCCACCGTGTTTAATGCTCCACGTCGGTGAGTGGACACCATAAGGGGCGCGAGAGACTATGAAATAAAATAACACGTATACTCATGAATGGATAGCTACATCTGCGAATGAAATACCTCCTTATCGAGCAATGATTCGAGGAGATAGATGTAACATGTTTTAGGATGACAGAGGGATAAACGGGGTTAAGGGAGGATCCTTTGAAGCGTTCAATGAAATTGCGAAATTTGTTTGGAAACTTTTTTTTCCGTGGATCATTAATCGAATGTTATTCATAAATCGTTTTTTTACCTTTATTCTTTTTATCAATATATAGTTTCGTTATACAATTTCTATTGATAATATCGTGTGAAAGAAAATTTAGAAAAAATAAAAAAAATCTAGAAGAAGTTTTTTAATCATCATTATCGTAATGATCGAGTGACATTCGGACGATACTCAATGATCAATTATTTATCCTAATTATTGTTATCCAACGTAATTAATTACCCATTACAATTTAATTCTATTGAAAAAAAAAAAAAAAAAGACAAAAATTGCCCAAACATAATCATAAAAATAATGATATTTATTACATTTGTATCGAAATCTTTAATACACGAATAATCATTCGTAATCCTATTCTATGTGGTTAAATTTCTTCGAGTAAAACATTCGCGACTCGGATTTCCTTTTGTAATTTTATGTAAAAGAAGATCGTTGAAAAAAAAAGGAGAACAGAAAGACTAGAAAGAAAGGAACAAAAAAGAAAAGGAAAAGAAAAAAAAAAGAGAAGAAAAAGGAAGAGGAAACACAACATCACGTCCTGAGCAACGAGTTGTCTCTTGTCTGTTCAACGATATCCGGTGAAAAGTTTCACCGTCGAACGTAACTCGATGTAGCGGTTCGGTTGACCGCGCTGTGAACGAGCGCGAGAGAGTTCGCTGGCTCACCGGAAGCTTTTATTGTTTTACAAGTTTACGGCGACCGTCTGGGGATCATGGGACGAGTCGACTCGACCCCACGACTCGAACCCATGATCCGATTGCTTCCAACGTGAACGCTTTTTCCGTAAAGTCTTTTCGCATGGTTCTCGACCCTTCCTTTTTTGCTCAGTTAAATTTCATTCACATTAAAGTGATTTACCTATCATTTATATTATTATTTTACTACGACAAACGAATGAAAAAATATTTACGAATATCTACATATGTAGTTATATCAATCTATATTAATAATGATTTAATATGTAATATATAATAATTATATTAGTAATGATTAATATATAATATTTTTTATTTAATATATAACTTTAATAAAAATATATTAAATAATGATTTTCTAAAAATGTAATATTTCATATATAATAGCTATATTAATAACGATTAATAATAATATTAATGATATTATTTTGATTTAATTGATTTATTAATATTGATTTAATTGTAATGATTTAATGCGTTGAATAATACACGATAAACTTTAAATATTGTTTATAAAATTTATTGATTTAATTAATAGATGTATATATATATTTTTTTTTTCTTTTTTTTATATTTTATTCATTTGTACATTTATATTTTATTCGTGGTTCGTTTTATGTGGAATATTAAATACCATATGCGTTAAGTATATATTATTTTGTAAATATATATTGTAGATTGTAGGTAGTTGCATATAAAAAATATTCAAATATCAAATATAAGAGATATATGTATACATTCTTCTTTGTACTAGTATTCAGTATACATATTAAAGCATACAATTTATATATTCTATTATATCAATTATATGATCAATTACGATAATTAACATACATTTAGACATATTAATAATGACATAATTAATAATACGTTTAACTTTATGACATAACAAATTTTATGAGTAAATTTATGAAAGCCGTAATTCTCAATTAAATAAATTTCATGTTCTTTTGAAATTGTAGAAATCATAAATATTATTTTATGTCGACGTCGTTCGGTGATGATATGAAATATTCTAACGAAAAAAGAACAAAAATTACACTTAAATATATTGTTTCGATAATGTTCATAAATCAGCCATGATAATTATCAGTTGTGGAACATTACGAATTAGTAAGGGACGATTGAGAAAGAACGTGACCTTTGTAAAAATCTGTACGAACGATTACACGTCGCAGATGACTAATTTTCTCTGCTAAATAACTAGCCGAAGGGGTAGGTTTTGTTATCCGTCAGATCAAAGGCGGTAAAAGCCCAGTGATCATCCCTAGTGATCTTTGTCGCAAGACTGACTCAAACCTACCTCCCTTAATGTCCTTCTAACAACATTTACAAATTAAATGCACCCGAATCAATTTCTTTTTCTTATAATAATTACAAACAAACAAAAATCATTAATTTATTCATTCATTAATTCATTCATTAATTCACTCATTCATTCCTAAAACTTAAACGCACATAAATCAATTTCCTTATTCTTATAATAATTACAAAAGAAAATTCATAATACTTTGAACATATTCAATCGTTCGTTCGTTCATTCGTTGATTCATTCATTCATTCGTAAATAAAAAAAATTAAATGCACATTTCACGAGAGTATTCGAACATTCGAATAAAAGGAAAGAAAAGAAGAAGAATAAAAAACACGACAATAATTTCTCGTACCATCGAAGCAAGCTAATCACTTTCTCCTCCTTGATTTCGGAAACTTTCGAAAAAGAAAAAAAAAAAATAAAGAGGAAAGGAAGGGAACACAAGTGCGTAGTAGTTGAAAAAAAAAAAAAATATATATATATATATAGAAAAAAAGCAGGGAAAAAAAGGAATAAAAAAAAATAGAAGAAAAAAGAAAATAATAACGTGGACAAGAAGTAAAGAGACAGAAGGGAGAGGGCGTGTTTCGATTCTATGAACGCTTGACCTATTGTCTCTGGGGTTTAATTTTTGCCCCCCTGCAAAGAAGCAAATTCCCTGCAATACCCCCACCATTTTTCTTCTACATCCCTCTAACTTGTTCTCCAACAACTCTTTCTCTCTCTCTCTCACATTCACTCTTTCTTTCTTTCTTTCTTTCTTTCTTTCTTTCTATCTATCTTCCTCTTTCTCTCTGTCTCTTTTTGACTCTTTCTCGGTCTTTCTCTTGGTGGTTCCTCCCACGTCATTGGAAGTCGACCTGGCAGGGTATTCAGACGTCGCTAGTGACAATACTGAAGTCTCGTTGTGGGACGAGGCAATGCACAATGCGACAGCAATCAGCAGCCGCGCCCTTGTCAGCAGGGATCTCTGTCTTTCTCTTTTCGTGCGTATATATATATGTATATATATTTGTCTCCATCTCTCTCTCTATTTTTACTTCATATATTTGTTATCTCTCTTTCTCTCTCTCTTTCTCTCTCTCTTTGTCTATCTTTCCTTCTCTTTTCTCCCTTTTTATCATCATCGTCATTATTATTATTATTTTTTTCTCTTCTTTTTTATTTTCCTGCCTCTTATTTAGACATCTCGAAACATACGTAGCTCAATGGGATACACAGGAGGGGTAGAAGGGAAGGGGTGGACAGCGGGGGTTGAATTTATGCGCGAGAATGATCTCTCTCTCTCTCTCTCTTTTTTATCTGTCTATCTATCTGTCTGTCTTTGTTTCTGTTCCTATCTCTTGCTCGTTGTTGGACTACCCTATGTAGACAAAATTCAGCAGAATAAGAACGAAGTTCGAGTGTCTCGTCGGCGACTTCGCGAATCGATGCAGGATATATCTACTACATAAGTGATTGCTCGAGGGATGAACTGTTGGGCGACTTGTTTCTTTTTCCTTTTTATCCTTCCTTTTTTCTTTCTTTTTGATAGGAAATGGAAAACGCGTTAGGAAAG